>NW_027069695.1:341878-395888 GCF_002906115.3 Quercus suber | reverse complement strand
CTGGGTCTTATCACTGCTTGGAAAAATGGAACTATAGAACATATAGTATGCATAAATTAAATAATAATATAATAATAAAGGTAAATTTCTTTAGTAACCATATGAAAACTAAATATCGAAAGCGTTTTGAATGATATAGGAAACTAATCACTTAGATTTTTTGGAATCAAAATGGTAACTATAGTATTATTACAATTTTTTTTATAGGTATTGCTGCTACTACTACAATCTGTAAATCAGATTCTTCAATGAGTGTGGGACATGCAAGACACTCTATTAACCGTGAAGTCTAGTTAAATACACCATTGTACAAATGTCAGTATGAAAACTTCAACCTTCAACCGTTATTTTCACAAATTACATTACAATTATAAAACAAACAAATACAAATAAATTTGTCATGAAATTAGCCAAAACTCATAAATCCTAATAGTTTTATCCAAATGATTTTTCAAGGGTTTAACATATCCAAACTGGTCTGGTGTTATTGAAGGAAACAACAAGGAACAATCAATGCATGCATCACCAATAACCCCAGAAAAAAGAGAGTCCTTACTTTTTGTGAGGTAATCAGAGTGATGGAGCGAGGTGGAGACGAAGCGACGGGAGTGAGAGGCAGCGACGGCGACGAAGACGGAGCGAGAGGGACTGAGCAACACTGACGGCGACGGAGCGAGATGACTGAGCGAGAGACTGAGAGTGAGAGTGTGAGAGCGACAAAGACGGGATTGAGAGTGAGAGCGACTGAGAGTGTTTTGAAACTTAGTTTTTTTTCTTTTTGAACGGGATTGAGAGTGACAAAGACGGCGACGGCGACGGCGACGGAGAGGTGACTAAGAGTGAGAGTGATCGACTGAGAGTGTGAGAGAGACTGAGTGAGAGGCGTGACAGAGGTGTGTTTTGAACTTGTTTTTAAGTTTTGAACTTCAGCTTTTTCTTATAGGGCGCAATGAGGGACGCGTGTGTTCTGGGTTAGAAAACGACTCCACTGGAGTCGTTTTCCGTGCTTAAAAAAACGACTCCAGTGGAGTCGTTTTCTATGCTAAAAAAAGACTCCACTGGAGTCGTTTTCTGGGCTTGTAAAACGACTCCACTGGAGTCGTTTTCTGATCTACATTACCCACTCATCAACTATTTAAAACAGGAAAATTGAGTCCAATCCAGTCGATTTTGTAACCCAAAAAATGACCGCTCTGAAGTCGAATTATTAGAAAGGAAATATGTGTAAAACGTTACTTAACTAATAATATTGTTTGGATTTTATAGTTATTATATAAAAAAATCCCGCTGAGGAACGCCCAAGGACGACGCCGTTTCACTGAAGAAACCCAACCCACGCCTTCACAAATGAACGACGAACCTGTTTGGCTGTTTCAACTCTCTCGGCTGTCTAGAGTAGTCGAGTAGTATAATTATTTTAAAAAGTTTCCCCCATTTCATTTCAATTTATTGAAAAACTTATTATTAGCTACTACCCCAAAATTGAGTACTCACTCACTCACTCGCTCACAACTCAGCACGACAGTGAGAAAAAAGCGAAGGATAATTTCTCTCATCCTTCGTTTTCTCATCACTCATCATGCCTTCGTTTCCTCATCCTGGTTCTGTCACCATCTGCGAAATCAATCGAGACCTCAGTACTCTCTCCCTCTCCATATCATGATTTTTGGGTTTGTTGTTTTTCTCATATATTATTGACACACAGATTTCTGCAGTTACCGCAGAGAGCCTCTCAGACGATCGAGCCAAAGACACCTATGCCAAACTTCTTGTAAGTCTTCTTACATTATTGTGTCTGTGTCTGTGTCTATACTTAAAACCCTTTCGCTTAAATACACTATTGCTCCCTAAACATTTTGGACTTAAAAAAAAAAACCTTTTTGGATTCTTCATTTGTTATAGGGAATGGTGTTCAGCCCGGTTCCATTTCAGTCAAATCAGGTGGTGCCGCCGAGTTCTGAGCAGGACACAGAACAGCAAGGAAAGGGTTTAATATCTGCATTTCAGGGGATTCTCAATCACTCCCTCGCACGCATTTTTCATCCTAATGATGTATGTATCACTCTCTCCTCCTCAATACACTTTATTAACTCTAGTTTGTAGATAAATTTTCGGTTCCCTTGTAATTTAGATATGTTGTACATGTTCTTTACTTGAAACAAAGGGCCAATGTGCTCTGGCTTAAATAGCACTTTGTTCGTGGCATGGGTTCATTTCCATTAGGTACATGTGTAACAGAGAGAATTTTGATGTTTTGAAATAATAAAAATAAGCCCAGTGCGCAAAGTTTGCGGGGTCTAGGAGAGGTGATAGGTAGGCAACCTTTCAACTTTTTTTTTTTTTTTGGAATAGGTTGATCTCTTTCTCCTTGTTTTACAGTAAGAAGATAGGCATTTAAGGCAATGGAAGAATTAAAATGTACAAGCAAAATCTTTAGCTTACACATAAAACCCTTTCTTAACGTATACACTCCTTTCAAAAGCATTTATATATACCATATGATTTTAACTGAGTTGGGTTCTCCGATTGATTGTTCTTTACCATTGACAAAGACGCCAAATTAGATTCTTTTTAGTCTAGGCGCGATTCAAACACGTCAAAAGACTCTACCAGTTGAGCTAACCCAAACCCGCTACTCATCGAGTATTCATAAACCAAACCGTAACACACAACATTTACATTGGAACTAAAAATCATGACCGCCCTTAAAACACAATAAATCAAAGTCAATTATAACCCATATTTCCAAACCCACAAAAATTCACAAAAAGCATAATAAGTAACATTAATAAAAAAAAAAAACAACTAAAAATTACATTACAATTCATCATCATCATGCTTTTATAAAAGTAAAAACTTGTTTATGATTTTGTTATGTAATATGAAATGCTAATAATGGGATGCTAATTTATAAGAAATGGACCGTCTTTATTGTATTGCGTTGTGTTGACTACCTGCTACGACTTTGAGTTTGTTTGAGCTTAGTCGGTTTTTTGATACTTTAAATTTCTACCGCACAAATGATGGGACCCTTCATTTATGGCCCATTATTTTAGGTCAATTTCGATTCATATCAATTTTCTAACTTGTGCAAAGTGAATTTGTGGGCCCTTTGGTGCATTTGGATTTACATATCAATTTTCTAACTTCTGAAAAGTGCAACGTAATTTGATTGCTTTTTCATTACTTGTGTCAAAAATTCAAAAATTCAACACTCTTTAAAATGGAATATGTCCCACTGTGACTTAAGTCTCTGGGTCTTATCACTGCTTGGAACAATGGAACTATAAAACATATAGTGTGCATAAATTAAATAATAATATAATAATAAAGGTAAATTTCTTTAGTAACCATATGAAAACTAAATATCGAAAGTGTTTTGAATGATATAGGAAACTAATCACTTAGATTTTTTGGAATCAAAATGGTAACTATAGTATTATTACAATTTTTTTTTTTATAGGTATTGCTGCTACTACTACAATCTGTAAATCAGATTCTTCAATGAGTGTGGGACATGCAGGACACTCTATTAATCGTGAAGTCTAGTTAAATACACCATTGTGCAAATGTCAGTATGAAAACTTCAACCTTCAACCGTTATTTTCACAAATTACATTACAATTATAAAGCAAACAAATACAAATAAATTTGTCATGAAATTAGCCAAAACTCATAAATCCTAATAGTTTTATCCAAATGATTTTTCAAGGGTTTAACATATCTAAACTGGTCTGGTGTTATTGAAGGAAACAAATGTCGTTTAAAATAAGACACAAACTCCATATAGCAATTACATAAATACATTTAATAAGAAAAAAAATTAAAGAGGATCATTGTTTTTGAATAAAGCCGATACTATTTTGTGGCAATAGAGGACGCAACAGTCAAATTTGCTCAATTGGTTCCTTAATTTAAGCAAGTCCACAGAGCCAAACTACTTTGTGAGAGGCCCAATCAAAAATGCAGAAGTTGGAAACTTGGAATATGAACAAAAAGAGCCAAAAAAAATTTACAGACAAGGAACAATCAATGCATGCATTACCAATAACCCCAGAAAAAAGAGAGTCCTTACTTTTTTGTGAGGTAATCGGAGCGACGGAGCGAGGCGGAGACGGACCGACGGAGCGAGGCGGAGACGGAACGACGGGAGCGAGAGGCAGCGACGGCGACGGAGACGGAGACGGAGCGAGAGGGACTGAGCAACACCGACGGCGACGGAGCGAGATGACTGAGCGAAAGACTGAGAGTGAGAGTGTGAGAGCGACAAAGACGGGACTGAGAGTGAGAGCGACTGAGAGTGTTTTGAAACTTAGTTTTTTCTTTTTGAACGGGAGAGGTGACTGAGAGTGAGAGTGATCGACTGAGAGAGTGAGAGTGATCGACTGAGATTGTGAGAGAGACTGAGTGAGAGGCGTGACAGAGGTGTGTTTTGAATGTTTTGAAGTTTTTCTTGTAGGGCGCGATGAGGGACGCGTGTTCTGTGCTTCAGAAAACGACTCCACTGGAGTCGTTTTCTGTGCTAAAAAAACGACTCCACTGGAGTCGTTTTCTAATTTTTTTATAGTTATTTTATAAAAAAATCCAAGGAAAGCCCCCCATAAACCCTCTCAGAAAGAAGAGAAGAGAAGAGAGGAGAGGGAGTGAAGTGGAGAAATGAAATGAGATCAAGTTGCAGATGGCCATTTCCGGAAAGCTTTGTGAGCTCAGTAGAAATGGTGGAACCCTTAAGAGGAAGTGGGTCCCACTACCAACACAGCCACAGAAACTATCTTCTTGCTTCTGTAGTAGTAGTAGTAGTATATACCTGAAACCCAATCCCAAGATCACGGTATGTATATTGTCCATGTAGCTGTGTTTTCTTCTTGGGTTTAGAGTTGTTTTATTAATTGAAGGCTTACTTATTTGTTTTGTTTTGTTTTGTGGTTTTTATATAGGGAATGAAAGTTCTAGGTCCAGATTGTCTAAATGGTTGCTATTCCTTCCTGGAGCTTTCACTTTTGGCCTGGCACTAGGCAGATTTTAAGAAGGCAGGACAAGGTAATTCTAATACATTCTCTATCTCTCTATTTCCCCTTTCCAAATTTGTAGACCCAGCCCCAGATATCCTAGGTTCAATTCTCTTGGATTACCTGATGGACGGTTCTGACAGGTGGGTTTGTGTATCCGTGGTTTAGTCCGGAGGGATGTGTCCGAAGGACCCATCATCAAAAAAAAAAAAGTCACTAGTCTTTTCTATTAATATTTTTTTTTTTCCTGCCCGTTAGTATGTATGTTATGTGGTGCTTGTTTTCCTTTTTCACTTTAAAAAATTTTGGATTTTTTTGGTTTTCCATATTTGCAAATTGTCAGAAATGTGTTGGACATACGCTGATACACAGCAGTTGGTGAAATGTTGCAGATTCATGATTTTTTTTTTCAAATACGTAAATTTAAATGCCAGATGCCTGATCAATACACATGACATGGCTATGTAAGTTTTTTCTCTCAATTTACTTTGTCAAAAAAATTATTTTAAAAAGAAGAAGAAAGAGATAAGTACTAACATTTTGTTAGGACACACACTGTTCTTACATACATATATAGGAGCAAATAAATGCTAACATTCTACTTATAGCTTCAGCCTTGCATGTAGAAGATGGCAAGATGCTTTAGTAAATTCCGCACAATCTTAGTGCTTACCAGGTCTTATGCTGTCATCAGACAATTTTCAAGGCCGTAAAACTCATTTTAAGACTGTCTAAAATTTCTTCTTTTCTTTCAATTTTTTATTTATAAGTAGTAAGATTTTAATGTGAAAGGGGAGATACTCTATGCACACTGAATGTGTGTATAGAAGATACTCATAAAAAATGAAAACACTAATCATTGCCTATGAATAGAGAGTGAATCAATGAAATCTAAGAATAGAAATTTACTCATTATTGCCTATGATTGGGACCACTCGAACAATGATCTTAAGAAGCCAGATTTTATCTCTGGAACTGTTGACTCCTTTTCATTAAACATTCACTTCCTTCTCCCTCCATATGGTCCACATTAAACAAAGTGGTGCCATTATAAGTAAGAGAGCTTCTATGTTTGCTAGACCAGCTACAAAAACCAAATAAATCATCTATCACTCTCTTCGGCATCACCAGTCACCACTGTTATCTGAACATAGGGGAAAAGAAATGAGAGCCCTTAACTTAGGAGCAACTTTGCAACGAAGAAGCAAATGGTCTACTTTTTCACAATTACGTTTGCAAATACAATATTGATTTACAAAGTGATACTCTTTTAGTTAGAATTTCCCCCAAGGCTGCTGTTAATGAAAAAAGCAACCCTCTCTGGTTCCTAAAACTAGAAGTCAGCACTTTTGTTTTTATCAAATTTTGAGCCAGTTTGGTAATGCTGTAGCTTTGCAAAAGACGTTGTGAAGGAGTTGCTGCAAAGATCTTCTGTGGTGTCTTAAGGGGTTCTATAGGGATTAATTTTTCTTGGAGAAGCATTTGTTGCGTTAAGGTGCCTTTAAATATTTCATTCTTTTGCATGAGCTGTGGCATTGGATAAAATCGTAATGGTTGATCATCTTCAAAACCATGATGTTGATTATTGATTGGTGTTGCATGTGTAAGAACAGGAATCCATTGATCACCTTTTACTCTGTTGTATAGTGGCAAGAGATATTTGGTCAATTGTATTTTCAATGTTTGGAGTATCGTGGATCATGCAGAGGAACATAGTTCAATTACTAAGCTGTTGACAAGGAGATTTCTACTTCAACAAATATCTAAAGCTTGGAATGCTGTCACATTATGTGTCTTCTAGACAATTTGGCAAGAGGGAAACAGATATATGGTTAGTTGTATTTTCAATAATTGGAGTATCTTGGATCATGCAGAGGAACATAGTTCAATTACTAAGTTGTTGCCAAGGGGATTTCAACTTCAACAAATATATAAAGCTTGGGATGATGTCACGTTATGTGTCTTCTGGACAATTTGGCAAGAGTGAAACCGTATAACATTTGTTTGTGTCAAGTGCCCAACACCTGATGTCAAACAATCCTTGCTAAGATGCGATGGTTCTCTTAGGCAATTTCCAAGGACCAATCCTGTTCCTTCTTAGAGTTTTAAATAGCTTGCGGTTGAGTTTGTGGTTTACATTGTGGAGAAGTCTTGTATTATATATCCTTTCTCTTGTTTAAAATAAAATTATTTTAACTATCAAAAAGAGTTTCTCTGACTTTTCCACTAAAACATTGTTTGGTAAATATTTGCAGAGGCAGCAATATGTAACATGAATTATTTACTTAATGTTCAGTAAAATATATATTTAGAAGTCTTGTGAATGCTTGGTAGGATGAAAATTGATAGCATAAGATGTTTCAAGAAAAATTTAAAGCGTTACCATATGAATTTTGATGCAGAACAGAAGTAGAAAAATAGGAAATAAGGAGTGACAACAGGAACAATTCTTATGGATCCTTAAGAGTGGTTGGTAGAACCATTGATATATATAGACATAAATATATATATAATATATATTTATTTATTCTTTATTATTATTATATTTTTTATCAGTAAACGTCAATTTTATTCAAAGAAATATAAGTGCAACACAGCCACAGTTCACAGGCAGAGTACAAGGGCTGTCAAAAGTCATATGAAAGTACATAAATCCAAAAACTTTAGTGTATCAGAGTTAAAGAATGACTAATGCTTCAGCAGATTTCTTACTTCAGCAGATTATGATACTTATGCCTAATGCTTTAGGAAGCTTCACCCTGCCTTTCACCTTTCGACCTTGCACATTGCCGATATGCTTCTAAGCTTATGTGTGTCCTCGCAACAAACAGTACTTTTTGATTTGTTGGACAATTGATGAGTTGGCTTATTCTTATTGTGTCAAATTTATGTTTGTGACCATATCTGTATCCATGAGATTTAGTTAACAAAACCACCAAAAGCTTTGAGTCAAAGACTGAATTGATTTGAGCTAAGTGGACTATTATGTTTGACAATGTTTTATATGTTGCAGATAAAAATGCTGGAATATAGACAGAATAGGTTGGAAATGGAACCTCTGATGCTTAAAAATGTATCTCCATCAAATGGAAAATTGGATTCTATGGAATTCAGGAGGGTTAGATGCAAAGGAGTTTTTGATGAGAAAAGATCATTCTATGTGAGCCCATGTTCAAGAAGCATTTCAGGAGTGACTGAAAACGGCTACTATGTAATCACACCCCTTTGCCCATCCCCAACAACACTGAGAGGTATATGCAGCAGGAGTTTATTAGCTTCATTAGTCATTGTAACGTAACTCGCTACAATTTATCATACTTGCTCTCTTTCTTTGAAGTGTGTTATCCAACTAAGTTAAGTTGTTAGAGAGGGATTTTCTGTATTTAAACTATGCTTGAGTTGTATTATTTTTCTTTTACAATGTGTTAACCAATTGAGTTGTTAGAGGGGGATTGTCTATATTTAAACTATGTTTGAGTTATAATCCTTTTCTTTACAATAATTTCTCACATCTGATGTCTGAAGTTTTTCATGGAATAAATAAATAATTAACATTGTACTTTTTTTTATTTAATGATTTGACAATACAATAGGAGGGATTTTTAAGAAAATAACTACAAAACTCAAACAATATTATTAGTTAGCCAACGTTTCAAACATATTGCATTTCTAACAATTCGACTTCAGAGAGTCGATTTTACTGTTCATATCGCCTATTTTTTGCGCCACGTAGATAAAGAAATCGACTTCAGAGAAGTCGTTTTCTATACAAAGAAAACGACTTCAGAGAAGTCGTCTTCTTTGTATAGAAGTCTTCTTTGTATAGAAACCCAGACCTGCAAATCCAAAAAAAAACGAAACCCAGACCTGCAAATCCAAAACTCAGGCGACCAATCAATCAAAAAAAAACGAAACCCAAACCTGCAAATCCAAAACTCAGGCGACCAATCAATCCAAAAAAAAACGAAACCCAAACAGGAATGACAAATCCAAACCCAAACGAAACCAAACCCACGAATGACAAATCTGATCTGATCCCGAAATGGAGTCGTCGAACGAACCTGACTCGGCGGATCCATGAGGTTTTGTTGAACGCCGACTGTGCGACCGTGGACCGTAGCGCCATTAGAATGCCGACGCATCATGGCGGAATCCTAAGTCCGTACTCAATGATGTGACCTGCCGTGTACGCCTTCCGCGTACTAGTTAATAATTACTCATCTGCAAATTCCAAAAGATCTCATCCAGAATTCTCATCCCAGAATCTTCAGACACCTATTGCAGTCATGAGACTCGTGCTTGTCTTTGCTATAGTAAGACTCTAATCGATTCTTGACTAGTGGCAAAATAGTTATATAGAATCAAAGTGAAATCACACTTCTCAGTCGAATTATTAGAAATGCAATGTTTGAAAGTTGCTAATAAAAAATGTTGATGAGTATTATTAATACAAAATCCAATAGGCAATGAGGATTTTAAACCATGTTTGAGTTATAGTATCTTTCTTTACAATAATTTCTCACATCTGATGTCGAAGTTTTTCGATGTAATAAATAACTAATTAACATTGTTTTTTTTTATTAATGATTTCAATCAATAGAGATGAGATTTGAACCGTGGTTCTTCCTAACAAAGGAGAGCAAGGATGCCATAAGCTACCCAAGCTGCTTNACTCATCATGTATTTCAATGATAAGAGGGGAAATTGTGAACTACCCCAAACATGAAGGGGGAAATTCTTTCTCTCTCTCTCTCACACACGCACACCAGGCATGCTTTTCTTAGTATTTGTGTCTTATCTTCATTCTTCATGTTATAATGTAAAAGTGGATTCATTATGTTGCTCCAGGAGATCTTTACTCAAGTGAATCCCTAATAAAATGGTGTAAAGCTATTTGAAGACACATTGATGTGACTGTCCAGCGTGGCATCATTGCAGAAATCTCAATGTCAATTCAGTGAACTTGTGATTGGATGTCATTTATTTTAGAATTAAAAAAGAAAAAAATATTTCTCGATTTAAACCGCAATGTGATGCTTTAAGTTTCCATACTTTCCAGGTCATTCATCTTTGATTTCTAAGTTTATGAAGAAAGATGCATCCACAATTTAATAAGAAATCATAGCATGTATGATAATTACTGAAGCTTTTCTTACTGTATTGCCAAATATCTTTCATCAAACAAAAAAAAAAAGTACTGCTAAATATCTCTTATTCGGTCAGTTACCTTTTTCAATCTCTGCTTTGCATGTGGCTGATGCCAGAATTATGGAATGCTTTTGATCTTTGGAAATCCCTTAATTTGCCTATTCCTTGTTTTCAGATATGGGGTTTCATCAAATGGTTTTATAAAACAGGTTTTAGAGATCATGCTTCGAAACAAAGTTTGGCCGTGTTTGTAGGGATTTTTAAGAAAATAACTACAAAACCCAAACAATATTATTAGATAGTCAACGTTTCAAACATATTGCATTTTTAACAATTCGACTTCAGACCAGTCGATTTCACTGTTCATATAACCTTTTTTGCGCCGGGGTCTATACAAAGAAGACGACTTCAGAGAAGTCGTCTTCTACACAAAGAAGACGACTTCCCTGAAGTCGTCTTCTGCACAAAGAAGACGACTTCTCTGAAGTCGTCTTCTTTGTAGAAACCCAGACCTGCAAATCCAAGAAAAAACGAAACCCAGACCTGCAAATCTCTCAGGCGACCAATCAATCCAAAAAAAACCGAAACTGGACCTGCAAATCCAAGACTCAGGCGACCAATCAATCCAAAAAAAAAACGAAACCCAAACAGGAATGACAAATCCAAACCCAAACGAAACCCAAACCCACGAATGGCAAATCTGATCTGATCTGATCTCGAAATGGAGTCGTCGAACGGACCTGACTCGGCGGATCCGTGAGGTTTTGTTGAACGCCGACTGTGCGGATCCGTGAGGGTACGACGGTGCGCCGACGATGAAGGTATTTGTTCTTTCTTGGCTATCTTATGTTTTTGTGTCTGTTTTTCCCAGTAATTTCTCATCCCAAGAAGACGACTTCAGAAAAGTCGTCTTCTATACAAAGAAGACGACTTCTCTGAAGTCGTCTTCTACACAAAGAAGACGACTTCTCTGAAGTCGTTTTCTTTGTGTAGATAACGAATTCTCTAAAGTCGATTTTTTATCAACGTGGCGCAAAAACAGGTTATATGAACAGTGAAATCGACTGCTCTGAAGTCGAATTGTTAGAAATGCAATATGTTTGGAACGTTGGTTAACTAATAATATTGTTTGGGTTTTGTAGTTATTTTTAAAAAAAATCCGTGTTTGTATGTCCTTTCTTCACCATTTTTCTTGTAGAGGTGACTTCTAAGAATTATGTTTCATGTTGCCATTTTCTCTTGACTATCAATTATTGAAGTCCAATTTGGTAATTCTATCTTTCAGTTGTGAAGAAACTATGAGATAGTCTATTCTCATTCAGTCATTCTTTTTCCTGATACGATACCTGCAACAAAACCGCCCATTATGATCATGAGTAGGTAAAAACCAGCCTAAGATAGTCAATCACTCTCGGCAAATTAACAATCCAACTATGTTAATTATAGCATCAATTTGCTANCATAGTTTATTTTGAACTACCGTAGTATCAACGACAAGCAGGTGAATTTGTCATTTGTTAGAACCAAGTCCAACGCAATGCGTAGTTATTTTGAACTACCGTAGTACCTAGCCACTCCTTCATCCACAACCGTAAGATTGACCACTCAAGAAACTCCTTGACCTTCTCGATGGCCAAGAGGTCATCTGGTATCAACCTGAGCTTCTTTGGACACATTTCTTCACATAAATAATTGTCACCATACCAGCTAACTATCACCAAATTGGCTCTTCCTAAATATTGTATAGAGGGAGATGGAATATGAGGAGAGGAGATGGAAACAATTTAAAACAATTTTAGTTTTAAGGAATAAAATGAATATTTCATTATTACTACTAATGACAGCAAGGAATGTGACTAGGGCACATACCAGAGATGCCATTCCTCGAGCATCAGTTACTAGATCGGTGCCCCTTAGAAATATATCAGCCAACACTCCCTACAAAGTTGGGGAAAAAGGAAACCTATATTAGTAATGATGAAACAAAGCATAATAGAAATAAAACGATAATAGTTTAAATATTTCTGGCATAAAAGTGATTGATTAACAGTACAACTCTCATGGTTTCTGAGATACAGGCAATATAAGAGGGCAAGTACTTCAAAAAAATTATGAAAAAAAAAAAAACGTAGTTGAAAAATTTTCTTAGTATGAATGTGATTAAATAATAAGAATATATTGAACTCTGCTAAATATAGCAAAGCAGTATCCAAAATCTTGGAATTTTAGAAAGCAAGTGGATGGACTAGCATCTAAAGCTTCTACATTGCTCAAAAAGTAACAAGGTCGGCTGAAACCACACAAATTAATATTTAATTTGGGGCCTTCATAAAGTTCAAAACAGATTGACTCAGTATGCTTTTATCATAGACATGATGACCGTGCTTCAATTTGTTCTAAGTTACAATGTTATTCCTGGACTTTAATAAACTTATATCTGAAGGATTACAACTCCTCAGTGTGAAATAGACTGACAGGAAACTCAGATCGGCTAGTTTTGAAGGTTAAGATTTAGGAATAAGTTGACAACAATTCCCAAGACTAATTTATAGTATCTTTTTTTTTTTTTTTTTTTTTGCTGAATAAATACTTTATTTCTTGCAAAACAAAGAGATACAATTCAGATTGGGCCTGTGACCATCTCAATCCAAAGCTTGACTAATCAAAGGCGATATATTAGAGATGGGTACTGGCCCATTCCAATTCAAAAGGGCAGCCCATCCAGCTAAAAGATGAGCTGCTTCATTACCTTCCCTACAAACAAGCAGAGAGCCCATAAACGAGGCAAGGGGTTGATTCCCCAAACTCTCCACATCTTCAAATGTACAATTATTACACTCCCTCCAAATGCACCACATCAAATACAAATGCTGTCAAATTCCAAATATCAGACAAGTACTTCCCCAACCAATTCCTCCATCCAAATAGCAGGCCTATCACACTTCCTTGTAAAACCCAAGAGACTGCAAATGTTCAAGCGACAAAGCTACACAAAAGATAAGCCCTCTTGCCATGAATCATTAGATGATCCACAGTCTCCCAATATACCAACACATATAACATCAATCCACAATAGAAGATCCTCTTCTCCTCAAATTATCACCAGTGAGTATTTTTCCCCATGCTGCAATCCAAACAAAGAAGGAAACCCGTCTAGGTGCCTTAACCCCCAAATGCCTTTCCACGGGATGATGACAGAATAAGAACCTCTAAGCTTATTATAATAAGAACAAATATGGAAGTCCCCATTCTTTTTCAACTTACACCACATACATTCCCCACTCTCAGTTGAAGGGTGTTAGTCTCCAAAATTTCAAGAAACTCCACTACAAATGCCACCTACCAATCATTAAAATCACGAAGGAACCTCACATCCCAACTCCTCTCCCCCACACCCTGCCTCACCAAAGATGACTCTACAAAAGCTCCCTATCAATGGCAGTCTCATACAAAGCCGGGAAGACCGCTTTAAGTGGATGGTCACCAAACCAATAGGGGTGTGGGGGAGAGGAGTGGGGATGGACTTCCAAGTTGGGTAGGGGTTCACATGGTTGTGGTCTTTGGAAAACATTAGAATGGGTTGGGAAACCTAAATTGCACCCAATTCTCCATCCCGTTCACAAACCGAGTACAATGACTAAAGGTTTCCCAACCCATTCTAATGTTTTTCCAAAGACCACAACCATGTGAACCAAAAAAAAAAAAAAAAAAAAAAAGATACTATAAATTAGTCTTGGGAATTGTTGTCAACTTATTCCTAAATCTTAACCTTCAAAACTAGCCGATCTGAGTTTCCTGTCAGTCTATTTCACACTGAGGAGTTGTAATCCTTCAGATATAAGTTTATTAAAGTCCAGGAATAACATTGTAACTTAGAACAAATTGAAGCACGGTCATCATGTCTATGATAAAAGCATACTGAGTCAATCTGTTTTGAACTTTATGAAGGCCCCAAATTAAATATTAATTTGTGTGGTTTCAGCCGACCTTGTTACTTTTTGAGCAATGTAGAAGCTTTAGATGCTAGTCCATCCACTTGCTTTCTAAAATTCCAAGATTTTGGATACTGCTTTGCTATATTTAGCAGAGTTCAATATATTCTTATTATTTAATCACATTCATACTAAGAAAATTTTTCAACTACGTTTTTTTTTTTTTCATAATTTTTTTGAAGTACTTGCCCTCTTATATTGCCTGTATCTCAGAAACCATGAGAGTTGTACTGTTAATCAATCACTTTTATGCCAGAAATATTTAAACTATTATCGTTTTATTTCTATTATGCTTTGTTTCATCATTACTAATATAGGTTTCCTTTTTCCCCAACTTTGTAGGGAGTGTTGGCTGATATATTTCTAAGGGGCACCGATCTAGTAACTGATGCTCGAGGAATGGCATCTCTGGTATGTGCCCTAGTCACATTCCTTGCTGTCATTAGTAGTAATAATGAAATATTCATTTTATTCCTTAAAACTAAAATTGTTTTAAATTGTTTCCATCTCCTCTCCTCATATTCCATCTCCCTCTATACAATATTTAGGAAGAGCCAATTTGGTGATAGTTAGCTGGTATGGTGACAATTATTTATGTGAAGAAATGTGTCCAAAGAAGCTCAGGTTGATACCAGATGACCTCTTGGCCATCGAGAAGGTCAAGGAGTTTCTTGAGTGGTCAATCTTACGGTTGTGGATGAAGGAGTGGCTAGGTACTACGGTAGTTCAAAATAACTACGCATTGCGTTGGACTTGGTTCTAACAAATGACAAATTCACCTGCTTGTCGTTGATACTACGGTAGTTCAAAATAAACTATGCACTGTGCTGGACTTAGTTATAATACACTTTTTTTTTTTTTTTTTGGGGAAAACCCGACCAAACTCATGCATTCATAATAACAGAGAGTCAGAGTACAAGGCCTCGAAGGCTGGGGGTGGCGAATCTTCAAGCCATACGGTTTCATTCTCTATTTCCCTAGCAAACTGAGCTAAAGAGTGTGCAAAGACATTAGCACCACGTCGAACCCAGCTCGTGGACCAGCCCCGTAGACCAGTTGCAAGGTATCTAATATAAATTTAAATTAACACATTTATATATAAGAAATAAAATATAAGGAAAATGTTAACAAGCACTGACTGTGCTTGTTAAGGTGCCAAAAAAAAAAAAAATCAGAAAAAGTCAAAAAAGACACCAAACGGTACTTATAAAATTGAAAAAAATAAGATAAAGCAGTAAATAAGACAAAAAAATTGTTAGAAAAATTTCAAAAAAGTTGTTAACTAACACAACCCAATAAAATAAACCTTGGTGATATTGTTTCTATGTCATACAGCTCTAAATCTGTCTCCAAGAAATTTCTTTCACTGCAATTCTGAACTCCTATTTCTTTCTTCCTATGATAAGCAATGGTTACCTTCTCATCCAACATTTGTAGCTCAAACAATTATCCTTCCTTCTTCATTCCCATATCTCCAAATTCCTACTTATTCCACTTCTTCAAGAGCTTTCAACTTTTTAGATAAGACAAAGTTAGGAAGACCAACAAAATTGTACTCACTCCATCACGATTGTACCTTGTCCACAAAACCCTCTGTTTTGAGACAAATGTTTAAAGGCACCTCTACCCTGTAACAAATCTCTCAATTCTACCAAGATTGGATGATGGTTTGATATAGGTTGTGGAAGCATTTTTTTGTATGGCATACGTAAAATGTTCTTCCCAATCTATCGAGACCAATGCTCAATGTATTCGAGACATAGATGGTGTATCTAAACTATTTGACCAGTGTACCTACTTCTCTCTCTGATTGTAAATCAACCAAATTAAACTCTATAATCACATTTAAAAACTCATGCATAGATGAATTAAACTTATCATGAGTCACAACCTTCACTTGGATACCGAATGACATTAAAATTCCCTGCCAAACACCATGGCTCCTCCCACCTTGACATCTCTTCTTTGGATTTGTCCATAAACCATCTCTAAGATTATCCTCATTAGGCCCATTCGCTCACTATATGCCCATTTGGAAATTGTCCTCTTATCCTCTACATAATTCAGGACGCAAGACAAAGAACTAGTCCACTAAAGCCTCCATTTTTCTAACACCATATCCCAATAGCAATATGCCTCATGCTAGCTATTTGCACAACTTCTAACAACACCAAGTCTGTAATAGTACAAGATCGATCTTATACTCCATAAGATCAATCTTTAACTTTCATAAACAAAAAAAAAAAATCACATTTCCATTACCTAAACATGTTCTTTTCCATTGATCTTTTGCGAGGGTTGTTCAATTCTCCAATATTCCATTTAAAAATTACTGTCTTCATAAGCACAACTTTAGTAACCCTGACCCAAGCTGATACTCACCTCTCCTTCAACTACTACTAGCAAGCTATCCTTCATCATTCACTGTGGAGAGAATTCTTAGGCAACCCATAGCTTAGGTTGGCCTCACAGTTGGGGGATGGGATTGGTCGACCAACCAGTTTGGTCACTCACCACCCTTTTAAGTCACCTCTTTGCGAGGCTCCCTCAGTTGTGAATATTAGCATAATAACAGAAGAGCTGGTTAACTTCAATTTTTAGTCTTGTAACCATTTTGGTAGCTGTGAAAGAACCGTTCAGTCTATTAGATTTTGTTGCACTGATTTGGCTGACAGATTTATTTCAAGCTCACTAACCACATCCATAAATCCCCTACTGATCTACTAGCTTTAGTTTCACAAATATTGATGGAGAACCACGATCACTGCTGAATTGCCATTCAAAAGTTTTTTTTGTTTATAAATCAAAGGCAATTAACTCCAGCTTAGTAGGGGTGATTTTGAGTTACGGGTTGGTTCATTTGGGGTGGTAGTTGATTTGCTGTTTGGACTTTGGCTAGGTGGTGGTGTGGTATTTGGTTTTTGTGAGAACAACAAACCAAGCATAACTGAAAACATGAAATATGCCAGATAGAAAAACCATGCTTATTTAATTCATTATCATTCCTTTCCATTCATTTCTTTTCTATCAATTCTATTCTATTCCGTTGTTATACAAGATTTAAAGGACAACAACAAATCTAGCATGTTATGCATAAAATGCAAACCAGCTCTTCCATTACTCCTAAAAATAGAAACTCTTTTCTTTTCTTTCTTCCTTTCTCTTTTTTCTTTAATCAGTAAATGCCAGCTTTGCAATACTAGTTACTGAATATTACTGCCACCTTGTTGAATCTTTGACTCTAAGAAAAGCCTTACTGTTGAGTATATTACAGAAGGTTCAGCCATTGCACCATTGCCATAATCCCCACAAGCCAGCCTCTTCGTGACAGGAGGGATGAGAGAAATACCAAGCTCATCAATTAGCATGAGATGTCGTTCTGTGAAAGGATTGTTCCACATGAATGTGTTCATGGCAGGTGCAACAAAAAGTGGCTTGCTGTAATCCCATGCTCGCACAATGCATGTCAGTAAATTGTCACACAATCCCCCCGCGATCTACAATTACATCACAGCAAATATTTAAGAAATAAGCAGGGATTAAACATGTGATTATTGCAAAACTCTTGAAAAACAAAATTCAGAAATAGGTGTAGAGAAAAAGCCCATAGGAGCCAGATGATGTCTTTCTAGACAGTGGATGTACCTTAGACTCACAGTCTCTACCATTTCAATTTACATGCACTCATATACATAAGTTTGTTTGGTGCACAAAATAAAAAGGTAAATTACACCAACCTTGAGATTTCATGAAATGACACTCTCCCAAACTATAAACAATAGGACAATCCCTCCGTTACCTTTTGGGAGGCCTACGCCAACCCACTTAAGCATTAAGACGGACATATGTTAACAGAATAACTATACACTAAATTAACCTATTTTGAACATCTCAAAAAATGTTTAACATTCTGATTTGATAATCACAAGAATTTGGGTTTAAAAAAATAAGAGTAATGCAACATTCACAACATTTTTACAATAATTTTATAATAAATCATATGTTGTAAGATGTTACTAAATTGGGTCTAATACCTGACATCACTTTTTTACCCATCAATAACAACTTGTTACATAAGATTTTTTTTTTTTTTTTGAGATTATTACAATATGCTGTAACCCACAGCTCGAACTATTTTCTCCCAATCTCCCAAGCACTTTATGTATGGGAAGATGTCAATTCAGCTACAAGGCCTTTAGCATGTTATATAAAATTTGTTGTGAAAATGTTGTAAATGTAAAATTACCCCAAAAATAATTATGGCCCTCCAAATATAATCATTAACCCCTTAAAAAAAACAAAAACAGAAAAACAAAAACAAAAAAAAAAAAAAAAAAAAAACACAAAACAACAACAACAATTATTAACCCAAAACAAAAACAAGACTCGGCCAAATAACAAGTGAATGACTTATTCAACAAAAAGCCTATTTAAAAACAAAAACAAATAAAAACAAAAATCTCTAATCATTCATTTTTGTAACTTGTTTAACCCAATACATAAAAATAATATATAATTTCATTGTTCCTAAAAAAAATGGTACCAAGAGAAATAATGTGATTGTGAGTTCTCTTAGAGGTGCCAACAACTATGCTCTCCTTGGCTTTGTAATCGCAACAATTTTGCTCTCTTCAGAGACTTAGCTCGCAGTTGTAGCAAGTATCATATTTTTGTTTCTCTCACTCTCTCTCTATATTATCATTTTAGACTCTCACTTTATTACTCTCATTTCAGTATTTCCAATTCCTATTTTATATCTTATCAGTCAATATATATATATATATATTTTTTTTTTTTTTTTTTTTTGGAGATGTTGATATATTTAATTTAAGTTTTAAGGTTTTTTAGTGACCACCCTATAAAAAATTGCTAAAGCGGCAACTACTAACTGTGAAGCAACAATTGCAGCTTAGGGCGGCAAGAAGTGAAAGACCAAATTCAATTCGTTTGGTTATACCTATTGGTTATGTGGCTAACCGGATAATGCGGTCACTTTGTGCATTTTTAGATGTGCACAAAGAGTTTATCTTTGAAACAATAGTCATTATGCTGAAGATGGAGAAACTAAAAAATAAACTAAAATTATAGGGTAGTTTCTGTGTAGAAGCTATAGGAAGATTCTGGTGATCTTGCTTTATTTTGGAAACATTGGGTAGAACTTGAAGTGATTTTCAACAATAAAAATGTTATAGTATGTCTTGTGTACTCTGAACCTTCGACTGAAGTTTGGATGTCATTACTCTCAAGTTGCCAATAGAGACTGTTTTTAGAGCTTAATGATAGAGATTATCTCAGCCTTTGACAGACCTTGGTTATTGGTGGGTGATTACAATAGTATCACCTCTTGTGAGAACCTAGAGAAAGAGGAAAGCCTGGCCTTGAAATAGGAAGAATGATAGATTATGAAAGAGCTCAAATGGAAACAAAAATCACATGAATTGTGGTTAAAAGAGGGAGATTGTACACTCATCTAACCCTTCCTTTCCTGATAATCTTGAGAACCTTATTTAGCCTTGTATATTGGAGGAAGAGAATGAAGACTTAATCTGGGTTCCTACTACGGAAGAAAAAAAAAATGGAATGCCTGGCCTTTTCTTTGGAAAATATTAGCAGATAGTGGGACAGCAATTGATTGAGGCAATTTAGGGGTGGCTACTCAAAGAGCTCAACCAGACATTTATTACATTAACCACTAAAGTTCAGGGGGCTTGCAAGTTTGGCCAGTTCAGGCCAATAAGCCTTAGTAACTTCTGCTATAAGGTCATATCTAGAATTCTAGTTGCTAGAATTAGACCACTACTAGAAAGAATGATATGAAACTCAAGTGGCCTTCATTCCAAACAGGAATATAGCAGAGAATATTTTTCTAGCCCAAGAAGAGTGGTGCACACTTTCTCATCTTCTAAAATGAAAAAATGGTTATCTAGGCTTGAAACTGTGAAATACACAAGCCTAGAAAAATGGTTTTTGTAAGTTAGATACATGGCACAAGAAGTGGTGCACACTTTTTGAAGGTGAGACACACATTTTGGAAGTGAGATGAATCTAGATACAACAGGAATCAAGATTGGTTTCAGTCAATTTACTTTATAAATTTAATATATTAATGTGTTTCTACAGTGAAATAATCTTGATTAATGGTGGGAAAAGGGCTTGAACCTGCTAGGGGGCTAAGGTAGTGAGATCCATTATCTCCCTACCTCTTTATTTTTGGCAAGATTGATTAACGAAGAAAGAAACCAGGGCGCCAAGCAAGCGTAAGTGAGAACTTCAAAGGGCAATTTGAGTAAATATTGTGTCAGGTTTGGGCAGAGCATCAGCATGGATAAGTCTGGGTTGTTTTCATCAAAAGGGTTCATGTCCAATTCTTAAAACATGTGCGCAATCAATAGGGACTAAAGAAACTCAATCAGAATGCAAAACACCTCGGGGTTCCACTGTTTTTTACTCGAAGCAGAAATAAGACTTCAATTATCTAAAGAAAATCTTGATAACAGAATTGGAGGCTGAAAGCAAGACTTTTGTCATGGATGGGGAGAGCAACTTTAATCAAATCGGTAGGCCTTGCCACTCCTACCTATACCATGTCAAGTTTCTTAGTCCTAAAAAACCTATGTGAGGAGATGGATGCTATGGTGAGAAAATTCTAGTGGAAACCAAACTAGGAGGGCAACCATTGGGACCAACTATGCCAAGCAAGGAGAGGAAGAAGTTTGGGGCTCAGACAATTTTATAATTTCAACTTAGCTTTACTTACAAAGCTAGCGTAGTGGACTTCGAAAGAAAAGAAAGCCCGTGTATCCAGAATATAACCGCTAAATACAAAGTGGGAAGGAACTGGCTACAGAGAGACCCACCTAAAAAAGCTTCATGGTCATGGAGGAGTGCGGAGAAAGCCAAATCTTTACTGACCTAGGGAGCCTACAGATTAATCAGTAACGGAGAGAGTACTCTCACTTGAGACGATCTATGGACCCCAAACTTACCTACTTTCAATCCTGTCCCAAAATCTCCAGATTATAGAGGTAAGTGTTTAGTGGTTTCCCAATTATTAAAGGCGGATGGATCAGAATGGGAGTAAGCAAAACTTCATATTTTGTTTGATTACCAAACAGTAGATGCAATCAAGAAGTTGCCAGCATGAAGGGGAGTGGCCAGGACAGTGGATTTGGACAAAGGCTGCAAATGGAAAACACTCAATAAAATCAGCCTATTGGGATTTAACAGCCTCAAATGTTGGCAGTTCCACTGTTGTGAGTCTTGTGATGACAAATATTTGGAAAGCCAAAATACATAATGCTAGGCATAAATGCATTTTTTTGAAGCACCTATGTTGGTTCTCGAAAATCGAAAATCGTTACTATTTTGATTCTTACCATCATCTCAGTAACGGAAATTGTCTATATGCCAGTTGGAGNCCATAGAAACTGTCTACCTGAGACTATCCCTTGGCCCGTAGGTCCTGACACAAGGGTAGAATTCTAGCTCTTCTAGAATGGTATCTCACTGACGGCTCGGGGCCCCCCGGAAGGGGGCCTTCTTCGCCCTCCACCTAAGCTGTGCAGGAAAGGCCCAAAGCCAATTATTTTTTTTTTTTTTTTTTTTGGAGATGTTGATATATTTAATTTAAGTTTTAAGGTTTTTTAGTGACCACCCTATAAAAAATTGCTAAAGCGGCAACTACTAACTGTGAAGCAACAATTGCAGCTTAGGGCGGCAAGAAGTGAAAGACCAAATTCAATTCGTTTGGTTATACCTATTGGTTATGTGGCTAACCGGATAATGCGGTCACTTTGTGCATTTTTAGATGTGCACAAAGAGTTTATCTTTGAAACAATAGTCATTATGCTGAAGATGGAGAAACTAAAAAATAAACTAAAATTATAGGGTAGTTTCTGTGTAGAAGCTATAGGAAGATTCTGGTGATCTTGCTTTATTTTGGAAACATTGGGTAGAACTTGAAGTGATTTTCAACAATAAAAATGTTATAGTATGTCTTGTGTACTCTGAACCTTCGACTGAAGTTTGGATGTCATTACTCTCAAGTTGCCAATAGAGACTGTTTTTAGAGCTTAATGATAGAGATTATCTCAGCCTTTGACAGACCTTGGTTATTGGTGGGTGATTACAATAGTATCACCTCTTGTGAGAACCTAGAGAAAGAGGAAAGCCTGGCCTTGAAATAGGAAGAATGATAGATTATGAAAGAGCTCAAATGGAAACAAAAATCACATGAATTGTGGTTAAAAGAGGGAGATTGTACACTCATCTAACCCTTCCTTTCCTGATAATCTTGAGAACCTTATTTAGCCTTGTATATTGGAGGAAGAGAATGAAGACTTAATCTGGGTTCCTACTACGGAAGAAAAAAAAAATGGAATGCCTGGCCTTTTCTTTGGAAAATATTAGCAGATAGTGGGACAGCAATTGATTGAGGCAATTTAGGGGTGGCTACTCAAAGAGCTCAACCAGACATTTATTACATTAACCACTAAAGTTCAGGGGGCTTGCAAGTTTGGCCAGTTCAGGCCAATAAGCCTTAGTAACTTCTGCTATAAGGTCATATCTAGAATTCTAGTTGCTAGAATTAGACCACTACTAGAAAGAATGATATGAAACTCAAGTGGCCTTCATTCCAAACAGGAATATAGCAGAGAATATTTTTCTAGCCCAAGAAGAGTGGTGCACACTTTCTCATCTTCTAAAATGAAAAAATGGTTATCTAGGCTTGAAACTGTGAAATACACAAGCCTAGAAAAATGGTTTTTGTAAGTTAGATACATGGCACAAGAAGTGGTGCACACTTTTTGAAGGTGAGACACACATTTTGGAAGTGAGATGAATCTAGATACAACAGGAATCAAGATTGGTTTCAGTCAATTTACTTTATAAATTTAATATATTAATGTGTTTCTACAGTGAAATAATCTTGATTAATGGTGGGAAAAGGGCTTGAACCTGCTAGGGGGCTAAGGTAGTGAGATCCATTATCTCCCTACCTCTTTATTTTTGGCAAGATTGATTAACGAAGAAAGAAACCAGGGCGCCAAGCAAGCGTAAGTGAGAACTTCAAAGGGCAATTTGAGTAAATATTGTGTCAGGTTTGGGCAGAGCATCAGCATGGATAAGTCTGGGTTGTTTTCATCAAAAGGGTTCATGTCCAATTCTTAAAACATGTGCGCAATCAATAGGGACTAAAGAAACTCAATCAGAATGCAAAACACCTCGGGGTTCCACTGTTTTTTACTCGAAGCAGAAATAAGACTTCAATTATCTAAAGAAAATCTTGATAACAGAATTGGAGGCTGAAAGCAAGACTTTTGTCATGGATGGGGAGAGCAACTTTAATCAAATCGGTAGGCCTTGCCACTCCTACCTATACCATGTCAAGTTTCTTAGTCCTAAAAAACCTATGTGAGGAGATGGATGCTATGGTGAGAAAATTCTAGTGGAAACCAAACTAGGAGGGCAACCATTGGGACCAACTATGCCAAGCAAGGAGAGGAAGAAGTTTGGGGCTCAGACAATTTTATAATTTCAACTTAGCTTTACTTACAAAGCTAGCGTAGTGGACTTCGAAAGAAAAGAAAGCCCGTGTATCCAGAATATAACCGCTAAATACAAAGTGGGAAGGAACTGGCTACAGAGAGACCCACCTAAAAAAGCTTCATGGTCATGGAGGAGTGCGGAGAAAGCCAAATCTTTACTGACCTAGGGAGCCTACAGATTAATCAGTAACGGAGAGAGTACTCTCACTTGAGACGATCTATGGACCCCAAACTTACCTACTTTCAATCCTGTCCCAAAATCTCCAGATTATAGAGGTAAGTGTTTAGTGGTTTCCCAATTATTAAAGGCGGATGGATCAGAATGGGAGTAAGCAAAACTTCATATTTTGTTTGATTACCAAACAGTAGATGCAATCAAGAAGTTGCCAGCATGAAGGGGAGTGGCCAGGACAGTGGATTTGGACAAAGGCTGCAAATGGAAAACACTCAATAAAATCAGCCTATTGGGATTTAACAGCCTCAAATGTTGGCAGTTCCACTGTTGTGAGTCTTGTGATGACAAATATTTGGAAAGCCAAAATACATAATGCTAGGCATAAATGCATTTTTTTGAAGCACCTATGTTGGTTCTCGAAAATCGAAAATCGTTACTATTTTGATTCTTACCATCATCTCAGTAACGGAAATTGTCTATATGCCAGTTGGAGTGCATTGTTGGCATGTTAGATGCTAATGTGGTTAATAATTACACAATAAAAAACAATAAATTATACTTGGCATTTTATAGTGTAATTTACTAAGATGGCAAGAAAAGCCCCCACAAATAAGAAAAAGTAAAAGAAGCATAAAAATGGTGGAAATCAAATATAGATATTACCAAGAGCATAAATAAACTCAAGAGAGAGAGAGGAACTAAATCTTGGATGAGCAAAGGACCAAGAAACTCAAAATCCAAGCTTAAGCTTATGCCTCAAATGCTCTGCTATAATATTCACTTCTTGATTGCAAATTAGTGATATTTAATGCCATGTTTGAAATGACACAGTCCAAAACAAAAATATTTAGTCTAGTGAAGATAGCAAAGAAAATAAATACAAGTATTGTGATTGTAAGTCATAGAATGCTAGACAACACCATCTTCTTCCTCCTGATTATCAAGGTGGCATCCAATCAGAGAGATGCTCTCTCGAATGCAAGAGGTAAACTCCAATCAGTGTTGGTGGTCTCTCGGCATTTGCATCCACAGTCCTCTTAGTTGTTGAAGCTTAGTGGGTTGAATTTTGTATGCCATGTAGACCATCAAAATAATGACGGCAAAAAAGCAGACAACATATGGATTGTAATAATATTTCCAGAGACTGAGTTCGCTGGGCTCACACTCAAAAGGATGTGAAATAAAGACATCATCCATGTCAAAATCTGCAAAAAGAATATTAAAATTTCATTAAAACTTGTTTATATGATATGATCATATGCTTGAACTATAAAAATATTCATATTGAACTATCAATTGACACCAACATCTGTATATTAGCACTTTGATGTTGCTCTCACATTTTTATCTATGCTAGTTACTTTTGTAATGAAATTTATAAAGGTAAAGGATACTGATTCGACCCATCTGGTTGAATACCCAGTGTTGTTAAAAGCGAGGAGCGCACTTAAGCGCAAAGGGCTCTTGAAGCCTAGGCGCAAAGCGCAAGCGCGCGCCTAATTGAAGTGAAGCGCACATTTTTAAAAAATAATTTTAAAAATTTTAAAATTATTATTAATTAGAAATGCAACAATCAAATGATCAAATTATCATATAAATTGAAATAAAACTTTTTATATAATTCATATAACATTTAGATATGCCCTACTTTTGCAATTTTAACACAAAAATTGCTAGTCAAGTCATTTTATTTTTTTGGATAAGCTAGATATTAGTACTTCCATGTAATATCCATTCTTAAATCTCCTATATCTATAATGCCCTATGACTAATTAGTAATATTAGTTAATAATTTAATCACTTAATGACTATAACTCTGGAAGAATTAGTTTGCTATGTTCAAAATCAACCACTAAAGTAACTAAACAATTACCACATATATTATATCATATGTTTTTTTTTCCCCCATGAATGAGCTAAGAATATGAGGACATTGAAACATGGTAATTGGTACCAAGGAGCTAGGTGGGTTACTGTTTCAAGGAGAAAAAATAAAAATAGAGAAGATCCGGGAGGTTGTGGGTTGAGTTTTAGGAGAAGTTATACTCAAAATATTTTTTTTTTTTGATAAGTAATTTACACTAAAAATATACAAAATCAATGGTTTATATCAATAATGTCAAGATCCTATAGCTTTAATTCAGTTTTGGTTTTTCTTTTTTGAAAAACATAAAAAAGCTCCAAAAAGCGCACTTTGAGCTTTTTGAAAAAGCGCAAAAAAGCGCGCCTAAAGCGTGCTTCTTTGAATGAGCTTAGCTTTTGAGGCAAAAAGTGCTAGAGCCTTGGGGCTTTGAGCTTTGAGCTTAAGCGCGCTTTTAACAACAATGTGAATACCACCAAAGCTGTACATAATGTTGGCATTGAATTTCACAAACACACTTGACATGCTGCAGTCTATAAACCATTATGATTAATTTTTCAGAACATAAACATGTTACATATGTGCAAGTGCCTTCTTTATGTCCCACAGATTTAGGGGTATAATCAAGCCAAGCTTTTCCAAGTAGTGACTGTTCAAGCTTGGCTTGACAAAAAAGGCAAAATGTTCAAGCTAGGCTCAAGCTTAAAAACAATGTTTGAACTCCAACTCATCAAAAAGTCTAAAATCTTGAGCTCAGCTTGGCTAAGCTTGATTCATAAGTTAAGCTGAGCTCAACCTCAATATCAAGCTTTTAAGCTCAAGATCTAACACAAGTACATTGTCAAGCCTTTGGGTCAAACAACTTTGAATTGGAATTGACATCCCAATTTTCCAACTACACTGTCTAATACTTTTATACATCATTGAATGTATAACAAATAATATAATTTCATAGACCCACAAATGAAACAATTTCACAATATACCAAATTTGGAATTCTACTAAATCAAATGCAGAATACTATGCAACTCTTCACAAACTTCAGAGAATGGCAACATTGCAATTTTCAGGTAACAGGATCTTAGATTCACAGTATAATTTCCATATATAGAGCCTCAATGAAAATAAATTTTCCAGGAACTATTTTATAAGGAAACAAAAAAGGTCTAAAATGACTAAGCTACAGCACAAAAGGCATTATATATGGAACCAAACAGAGAGAAATTAAAGTAAGGTAATGAATAATGGAAATGTAGAAATATAAAAGAGAGACCAAAGTGAGAGAGAGCGAAAGAGATTACCAATAGAAGTATAGAACCCTTCGATTACAAGGTGGGCACCGGAGTCTAAACCCTCTTCACTAGCATGAAGCTCCTCCAAATTCAGGACTTGTTCATTGACCAAAAGAGAGAAAAAATGAGGCTTCTTTTTAGGAAGCTTCGGTCTTCTCATAATATATAAATGTTCCCATTTCTTCAAGTTCTTTTAGTCTCATTGTTTCACTTGTAGGAGCTAAAAATATAGAGTTGGATGATTGGTTTTTGTGTAGGATGTTGTGCTTGAAACCAATCCCCACCAAGAAAAATGGGGTCCACTACTTCTATATGCCATTGAAAGGAAGAAGAAGAAGAGTGTCCCTGAAGTCGTGGTATTTGTCACATCAATCTAGTACAATCTGATCTTCAAAGGCCACTTAGAGGTCTGATTCCAAAAGAGCAGTTGGTTGTCTTGCCTTCGGAATCAGATTGTTTTGGTGGCAGAAGATACTGGTCTGGCCTTATATGCCTAGTAATGCTGAATTTCTGTTTATTCTTTATATTCTGTTTGGTTGCTAAGGAAACGTGGGAAACAAAAAAGTACTCTAGAATAACAAATTGGAGACGTTTTATTATGTGGGACACGAATTAACACATTTGACTTGGTTAGAATGAGTTTTTCTTTCAATATTTTGAACCCATAAATATCTTAGATATTCTAGTAGTTACAATTTTCTATCAGAAACCAAATGAATCGTGAGTAAAAGTTTCTTTACTGGGCAGAAATTGTACTTCTTGCAGGTGGATATGCAATAAGTGAACTACTGGGAGTCTGGGAGCACTTGAGGAGTATCTGTGTTTCAATTGGACTTACTAAGGTATCATAATTCATATCTCATAAGTCATCTCTCTCTCTCTCTTTCAGAGTCTTCAATGGAAAATAACTTACAGATGTAACAGAATATGGTGTTGAGGGACTTGCACAATTCAAATGAAAGAATTTGGAAGATGGACGACTTGTAAGACAATCAAAAGCTTATTCTTGAACTTAAAATAATTTGCTTTCATTGTTTCTAGCCTTGTAACTGGGGTCTGAAATTTGATAGCAGGAAATATGTGTAGCAAACTCCTGGTTTGGAGTACTGTCGGTTGTTCACCTAATGGCAATGCTGACTTTGTTGAAGGCTGACTCGTTAATGATCCCCAAGGACCTTACCGGTTCTGGTATAAGGGTTGTACCTTCAGGTTTATATTTATCCATATCGATTTCATGTTTGCCCTTCAATTCTTTGTGGAGCCAATTCCCATTAGATATTCTATATGTTGACTAATCAATTGTCATCTAAATGTCTACAACTAGATTGCATCATTGCAAGAGGGATGCTGTTGATTTGTTACTTAAGGCAGCAGGCAACCTGGAGTTTTGTGTCAGAGATGCTCTGGTTCATATACCACCAGATACGTTTTGTGTCAGAGATGCTCTGGTTCATATACCACCAGATACCAAGTATGATAACATATTCCAGAGCTTTAGACTCCTTTATGCACCTAGTTTAGTCTAGAGGGAAGGGAAAAGGATAATGGGCAGTGGGTAGTGGTCCAAGTGAGCCATGTCACTATTAAAATATGTTTAATAGGTTTATAATCAAGCTTAACAAGCTAAGCTTGACTTGTTTTGTATCAAGCTCTATTGTTCACAAGTTTGTTCATGAACATTTTTTTTTTTTTTTTTTTTTTTGCTTGGGCTCAGCTTGTTTATTAAAAAAAACTCTAACTAAGGCTCCAGATTGAGTTGTTTAAGAACAGCTTGGTTTGTTTATAGCCCTACTTAATCTAATATATATCAACCAGTCAAACACTCAGACCTCAAATTAACAAATTAACAAACTAATATACACAGAGTCACAGACCCATCAAGGAACAAACTAATCAAGCTAATTGTCTAAACTTAAAAGAATCACACTTCATACAATTTCTGAAATTCACCAATTTTTTACAACAGACCCATCACCCCAAATATCCAAATACACAGTTGACAAAATGACAGTCCACACACACACACACACATATATATTCACAAACACATCTCAAGATTCACAAATTTTACATGTAAAAGATTTATTTACCTAATCAATGAAATCAAGCCAGAACAGAGGAGTGCGGTGACGGACGAGGGAGAAAGGCAGAGATGAGAGTGAGGCAACTGAGGTGAATTTGAGAGACTGGCTGTTTGGCTAGAAATTTCTGATATATAGTTATTTATTGAAGTGTCATGGTAATACATGCCTTAAAAAATATTGTAAAAACACATATCGTGGTTTTTAAATAAATAAAAAAATTTGTTGTTTCAATAACGGTACCAAAATGGGCTTTGGGCCTATTTGATTTTGCTGATTTAAAAAGTTACTCATTATAAGATACAAAATTACTTCAGCCCAAATTTTAAATCAATCAATTTCATATTTTTATATACTTGTTATTGCATGCCCAAAATATTTTTGGTTTTTGATTTAAAATAATTTTGCAAAATTTGGAGATTCTATTTTTTTTTTTTAAATAAATAGTCAAGTATTTCTAGATAAACTTTGATTCTACTTGGAAATTTCTATGTAATACAAATATGGTACTGATTTATACAGTAAAGCAAAATTTGCAATTAAGGTTGGGCACAGTTGATCATATAAACAAATCAGGTTTTTTTTTTTTTTTTTTTTTTTTTTTACTTCACTGAGGCCCTAAGGTTTTGGTTTTGAGGTCTTAAGGTTATTTGAAATAATGACTACATGTCCCCTGTTTTCTTGTTAACATAAAATATTAGCCTTTGCCATCCAGAAGTTCATATATCTTTGTAAGAAAAGGTTTTGAAGCATTATATGATGTATTGAAGCCATATATCTTGAAGACAATTAGGCTAGCATTTACTGTATGAACCAAGAGTACGGGTGTCCAGGACCAAGACCAAGACCAACAGAATTGGCTGACTTGCTATCAACCAACCCGAAANTTCTACTTGGAAATTTCTATGTAATACTAATATGGTACTGATTTATACAGTAAAGCAAAATTTGCAATTAAGGTTGGGCACAGTTGATCATATAAACAAATCAGGTTTTTTTTTTTTTTTTTTTTTTTTTTACTTCACTGAGGCCCTAAGGTTTTGGTTTTGAGGTCTTAAGGTTATTTGAAATAATGACTACATGTCCCCTGTTTTCTTGTTAACATAAAATATTAGCCTTTGCCATCCAGAAGTTCATATATCTTTGTAAGAAAAGGTTTTGAAGCATTATATGATGTATTGAAGCCATATATCTTGAAGACAATTAGGCTAGCATTTACTGTATGAACCAAGAGTACGGGTGTCCAGGACCAAGACCAAGACCAACAGAATTGGCTGACTTGCTATCAACCAACCCGAACTCTAACCAATCTGGTGAGCATGGCAGTTGGCAGAGGTTCTAGAATGTCGAGATTCAATAAAGTTGGCTCGAGTGACAAGTGATCAAGTTTGAAACTTGAAAGACCTGACCAGTCCGATATTCCACCATTTTCTAGCAAGTTGTTTGCCCAAATTGTCTATTTCGATCAAAATTTGATAAGTTTTATCTAAGGAGATCTTGGTCAAGTTTAGCAAAATCTACTCTCTTGCCACAAACTAAACTCCGACTAACACCCACCTGACATCCAATAAGACCTAATCCCTCTAATCCAATGACCCTTCTCAGTAAGCAGTGGGTTGATCTCATCTCCCCCACTAGAAGTGGTTGGGTCCACTAGAAGTGGTCGGGTCAAGTCCGAGTTTGGCACAAACCCGACATGGACTGACCGATGAACACCCCTAACCAAGAGACTGCAATACCTTGTATTTATCCTTATCTTGATATTGGTTTAAGAATATAATAAAATATGATATTTTTTTTTAGTTGGTAATAAAATTTAATTTTTTTTTTTGAGAAAGTGATAAAATTTAATTGATTGTGTGCTTTTCATTTAAATTTCTAATGCTTCAATTTGACTTGAACAATTTGATGTAGCATTACAATCACTTATTGACGCAAGAGAAGAAAGATAAACAAGAAAAGAATTTGATCCAAGAATGAACAAAATTCTATTGAAATTTCGATTACAAGGCCATAATTTAATAATAAAATATTAATAACTAGTTCTACTTCTAATAAAATATAAACATTAATGTGTTCTCATATTTCAAATATACACTTTGATCACAAGAGGGAAAAAAGCCTTGCATGCTTGAGTATCAACTTTTTGCAACGCTTGATTCCCCAACAAGGTGTTGTAAAGTCTGAAGCTTGCCTGCCTGTGGCTGTGTAGAAGTTGTCCATCTGTAAAGGATGGAGGAAGAATGAAGTCCATATAGATTATGTTGATAACTTGACAAGAATGAATTCTTTAATTTTCGATAATTATTAACACCAAGTATTGAACCATCATAAACAGAAGAAAATTAGTTTTAAAGTGCAGTGATGAGCTATGATGGTTGCCAGTCAAGTTGTGGAAGCACTGCAAGTTACAAAAAACAGGAAATCAAAGTGACTAAAACTTAAATCCAGAAGAACTAAAATTAAAGAACCCATTTCATTAGACATTATTAATAACAAACCTCAGGGCTAATAACTCCTAAAATTACAGCATAATCTGCATCTGTAGCAGTTTCTAGGGATGCCGGGACAAGTGAAAATTTGAATAGGCAATTGATGTATAATTACGATTTTGAAAATATTTACAACCATTTTTTTACTTATTAAAAAAAAAAAAAAAATCTGAGTGACACTCAATGTGTGAAGTGAAGAATCTAAAAAGAATATGGATATTTTAAGACAATAATAAAAAACTGAAAAATATTAATAATAAAAAAAACAATTATAGAATTCATGAATGAACATACCAGATGTAAACAAGATGGAAATGAATAGCAACTTACCTCCAAATGCAAGTTAAAAAATCTATTTAGTCTCTTCTCCCAGTATCATGTCTACAAGAAGCTGGATGCAGGTGTTAACTATTGAAAGCATGCTTAGAAGGGCCACAGAATGCTCCTCAAATCTCTCAATTAAAAAGCCTAGGAATTTGTTAAAACCTAAACATTTTAGCCACCCATGCTAAGGCCTGACAATGCTCTGCCTATGCCCACCCAAGCAGAATCCCCTACTTTGAATCTCCCCAAGAATGGTGGAGGTCTTAGGCAACTCACAGCTTAGGTTGAACTCACGGTTGACCAAGCAGCTTGGTTGCCACCCTTTAACTTTCTCTCTTTGCCAGGATCCCTCTCCCCTTCAGTTGTAATGGAAGAGCTGGTTGACTTTATTTTTAGTCTTGTAACCATCTTGGTAGCAGAGAAAGAACCTTTCATTATATCTATAAGGTTTTGTTCACTGATTTGGCTGACAATTTATTTCAAGCTAGCTAACCACACTCATAAATCCCCCGCTGATCTAGTTTCACAAATACTGAAGGGGTCACTCTGATGGCCAATAAATTACCATTCAAATTTTTTTTTTTTTTTTATACATTATTTTATCAATGGCAATTAACTCCAGCCTCTACTAGGAAGAGACTAGGGGTTAAGTTGGCAGGGGTGTTTTTTGTCGCAGGTTGGCTCATTTGGGGTAGTTCTTGATTTGCTGTTTGGCTAGGTGGTGGTGGTATTTGGTTTTGGTGAGAACAACAAACCAAGCATAAGTGAAAACATGAAATACGCCAGCTTAAAAAATAATGCATAAGTATTGAATTCATTATCATTCCTTTCCATTCTTTTCTGTTCTATCAATTTTATTCCATGTCATTCCATTCCTTTATAAACTCCCAAAATAATCTAAGTGAAAACAACAATGCATCCCATACAAAATTTCAAGGACAACAAATCTAGCATGCTATGCTTATGCATAAAAAGCCAACCAGCTCTTCCATTATTCCTAAAAATGGAAGCTCTTTTCTTTCTTTCTTTCCTTTTTTATTTTTATTTTTATTAATCAGTAAATGCCAGCTTTACAATACTAGTTACTAAATATTACTGCCACCTTGTTGGTTCTTTGACTCTCATTCTCCACCACTTCAATTAACATGCACACATATAAACAAGTTTGTTTGATGTATAAAATAAAATGGTACATTACACCAACCTTCCTTGAGATTTCACAAAATGAAATTCCCCCAAACTATAGACAAAAGATACTCTCCCACCTTGACATTTTTATAAATGCAACAAATAAATCTATGCTTTCATTTATAAAAAAAATATTCATAATCCTTTATACAAACTTCAAGGGGGAGCGTCATTTTATAGAACCCCAAGAGAGGTTGATGTAATTTACCCTAAACAAATAAATAAAATAAAATAAAAACATAACTGAATACAGGCACTGGTAGAGGGAGGCCTATGGCGCCCCCTTGGCTTTTGGAAATTCTCTCTTCCCTCTTATAATTTTGGTAAAAATATTTATATATATAAATATGGCTCTGCCGCCGTACAAGTATGGTTCACCCTTTTTATAGCCTTAGAAACAGGAGCCCAAACAAATTTGCAACATGAATACATGTTCCCAATCATTTCTTAGAAAAGATTTGACACTTACGCTCACCGTTCTCACCTTATAGGCCTATGACTTGAACATCTATTTGCCAATTCACTAGATTTATTTGTTATCGATCAGAGGTAAACACGCACGAGTCTGAATAGTGAGCCTAAATGCACACAGTTTTGGCCAAGTTTTGAACATGGAAAGTAACTTACTCTTAATAACCGTGAGTCTGTCTCAATCATTAATCACAGGGTTCCTAGCCACAAAAAAAAGCAGCAAAGAGAGCCAAATGAGCATTATTGTAGTACCTTTGAATGCCCACAAGGAAAAGGCAACAGGGACAAGGTAGTAGTTCACAATGTTAAAAATGGATCCTTTACAGACGAAATAGCAAGGAAAGTTTACAACAATATGTGTTCCCAAAAAAATTGAAGCAAGAACAAGGAAATGAAGTAGTAGGCTTTTGTATATAGCATGAAATATCTTTTAGTAAGCTTATTCAGCATGAATTTCAGACTATCAATACATACCATTACATCACTTTTTTTTCCTATCAAGTTTGTGAGAGATTCATCAAAATAATTCATTTATCTAAACAATGAAATAACTTTTTTCAATGATGTCTCTCTAAGGCCCCAGAACAAATAACTTGACATAGTTGCATGATGAACTAGACATTGCTACTCCAATTGGTTCCCTCAAATAATAAGTACTTAAAACTAAGAAACCACATTTATGCATTTTCTTTTCCTTTAAACTTATTGTTTTAAGATCCAATTTGGGGACTAGAGGTACTAAATTTCCAAGTTGTTGCAGTAATCAACAGTTTAAGTAGTGTGTGCCATTTCCAGTAACATACACTCACCTTTATAATCCTGTTGCCAGTTTATAAAAGTTAACAGTAAGAGGGATTTTTTCTGAAATTGCTTAAACATATTACCTTGCCAAGTGTGTTGCCTATTTTGGTTAGAGAGCTTTATGGGTGTATTTGGGGTTTGGAACCATGTAAATCTTTATGCTCTGTGTAATTGTCTTTTCCATTTTTCATAACCTACTATAATTTGGTTACACACCTAAAAAATAGGCATCAAATGCATGTTTCGTTGCATTGTGGATGTATTAAATACTAGCTCCCATATCCTCTCTTTTGACATGTATGTCTCAGCAAATATTGACTGTCCTCTTGGCACTTAAGCAAGGATTCTGCCTTTTGTCGGCATGAAATACAAAATCTCATTGATAGTTTTTCCTTCAACCCAAGCACCATCAACATCTTTCATAATTATTGAATGTTAGTGTATTTCAGTTATTTCAATTATTCAATGTTTGGTACTTTGTTTATGGGTTTCCTACTCCGAATTTGCTTTCCTACACACTGCTGCAAAAATGGCTGCTAAATTTTTCTTCTAAATTTTAAAGATAACATCTAGGACTTATAGTATCGAAGTATTCGCAATTGTTGACGTTTCTTATACTTTCATGCATGCAGGATAGCATAAGCGGTCATTGGTGGTTAAAAGTGGATGATCAAAAAATAGGATATTGGCCCAAGCATATTTTCACTCTCTTAACCAATGACGCTTGCTATTTTCAATTTGTGGGCGAGGTATATAGGAATATAAATAATCCGTGTCCACCGATGGGGAATGGTCGATTTCCAAGCAAGGATTTGGCAGAAACAAGTTTTTTTACAGAAATGCAATATGTCTCTCAAGTGTACAGTATAAGGGATATAGACTCCTCTCCAATGGATAAGTACATTAGCAATGTAGGTTATGACTTGATGTATTGGAAACGTCAAAGTGGAGATTTGGAAAAATTCATAACATATGGGGGACCTGGAGGGAAATGTGGTAAATAATAGTTGGTATATGCAAAATACAAATAAAAGGAACAAATGTACTTGGTCTTATGCCTATGACACAGGAGTGTCCAATAAAGATTAATAATTTGCTAAGAACTCTTGGGTTCATGTTAATGGTATGGATTTGTATATGATGACTACGGAAGGGTGATTTGATAGTAAATGATGGTTTTTTGAATGGTAAAAACAGAGTTTTGGTATGGATTTCGTGGGTTTTTGGGAATGAATGGCTACTCTAGCAAAAGTACTCCAAAATGACACTCTAGTAAGTACAATTGGCCTCCCTTCTCTTTTGAGTTTTGATGCCTTTCCTTCCTTATATAAGTGCTTTTTTAGAATGCGTAAACCTTATATAAGTCGTGTAATTATGCGTAAACCTTATATAAGTCCTGGTCAAAGTGGTGACTAGGCCTTTAATTTCTCATTTTTGCTGATTTTTTTAATACAAATTTTTTATATGTAGAGATAAATAAGGAATTTTTTTTTTTTTTTTTTGACAAGTTAACATAAAACTCAGAGTAATTATAGGCAATAAATATGGATAATGATGGGTCTCTTGTTCATGAAGAGGTCAAACAAATTATAATGTACATTCTTTCTTGAACCTTGCAGGTTCTTAACTGGTTGGACAAGCGACAAACACACAGCCACAGTGAGAGAATACCCGAGCTTGAGTGAGCTATGGATGATGATATCATACCAGGGCGTCCATGGGATGTACCTGCAGACATTATTTCGCCCTTACTTCCCCTGGAGCATCCTGCTGATCCTACAGGGGCTGGCAATGGCATCTCAGTAGATTCCCAGATCTACTGGCTCTGGATTGTGATTCCACTTGTAGTGCTGCTATGCTTGATCTGCCTCTGCATTTGGATTTGGGTGGCATGGAGGAGGAGGCGCCCGCATTCCTATAGGCGCATGAGAGAGTTGGAGATGATGGCACGACCATGAAGTTGATAAGAGTAAATACTGTGTAGGCAGTGTTAGCTGTCAAGTTAGTTGATGCGCAGTTAGTTGTTATGCTAGGCAAGTGAGTTACTGGTAGTTAACATTAGGAATGTATTACTATCGTGTTCCTAGCATTTTCCTTAATTATAATGCTCAATTTGATAAGAATGTGAAACTCTGGACCAAACATCAAGAGGCATTAGAGTTGATTTGATGAACAAATTAAAATAACTACGAGTAGTATTGATCTTTAGCTTTGCAAATAAACATGAGAAATAACCACAAAGAGAGAGACCCTTAATTGAATTCATGTCTTATTTGTCCATCTTGAATTCAGCTTGCTTTGCATTTATCTGTGATCTGTCTTGTAAACTTTTTACTCTCTTTTTATTTATTTATTTATTTATTTTAAAGAAAATCGAAGCAAATGTTGCATTTGCACAAAGTAGTTTGAATGAAACGATATCTTTTTGCAATTCAAAATAAGCTAAATACTGGAAACGACGACGAATTGTTAAGTCCCCGTTAAGTGAAGCACGTGGCCAACATGTGTGTGCAAGTTATCAAAACGCTTGCATTTTGGATAAACAAAGGAAACTAGATGTTAGCACAAGTAAATTGTAAATAAACTTTTTGTAATTAGTTATTGGCACTTTAAAATTGTTTCTAACTGTTTATAATTTTTTTTTTTTTTTAAATCTTTTTAACTAGTTAACCAAAACCTTCGGCCATTTTGTTTTGGAAAATAAAAAATAAAAAATAAAAAAGAAGAAGTAAATTTCAATATTAAAAAGGGGAGAGATAAAAGAAGCTAAAATTTAGGAGTTTTAAATTTGAATTTGGAGAGGAGAAAAAAAAAAGCTAATTTTTTAAATTTATCTTCTAAAAGTTACAAGAAGTTAAAAATTTCCCAAGAATACCCTATTCAGTATGACACCACATTACATTTCCAACATGATTTCCGAATATGAAAAATATATTTGATATTTTCATTTGATAAAAACGTGAAATTTCCAATTGGCCCAACTAACCACGGGGAAAAATTGAGGCTTTGTTAATTTATTAAAGGTATAGAACATGTGTAGTCCTAGCCCAACTTTAAATAAGGAATGAGCTAAGCTCCTACTTTTGTCTTGCCCAACTCCTACTTTCACACACAAACTAAATATAAGAAAACAATTCTATAAAAAGAAGTAAAAAAATGACCTTTCTTTTTAAGGAGAAGATAAAAAGAAGTACATTTCCCACAAATATATAATAAATAAAAATTAAAAAAAAAAAAAAAAAACCAGATACAATATGAAGCTGAAGGAGAAAGAACTCAATGATATGAAGAATTGGCCGTGGCCAATGTAGATATTGAACTCCTTTAGTACCATTCATCTCAGACATGAATCCTCTGCATATATAGAACCTGCCGATATTTTTTTGCTTCTCAAGTTCATAAATTGATGCTAGAGAAATTAGAGTAATGTTAGATATACAAATTTTTTTACAAAATTTTTTATAAATGACTAATATAATGAGTAATTATAAGTAAATAAAAAAATAATATTAATTATGAGTCTCGATAAAAACTAATAAAAAGCAAGCCATATCAGAAAATTTTATAAATATTGTAAACTAGTTTGTGTAATCCACGTAAATGTCAAATCCTACAGTGGAATTTCAGTAGGCCAAACTAATTACACAGAAAAATTGAGGCCTCGTTAAATTATTAAGAGTTATAGAACGTGTGTAGTCCTAGCCCAAATTTAAATAAGGAATAGGGAGCTGTTGATATAAAAAGGACTCAAAGACTGTAGATTTCCGTAGAATCAATAGCCGGAGCAAATGATTGACACGTTTTCATACCCTTTTTCCACTTGAGAATTAGTTTCATTTGGACCGGGCTTTTAAATATAGTCTAAGCCCAGGTTAAAATTTTAATCGGGCCTGCTACTAGAGGTTCTTCTTCATCATCCTTTTTCTATTTGTTTTAGTTTTCCGCTAAATTTTATCTCGTTGGTGTCAAACTATTATTGTTGATGCTGTGGTCACCTCAAAGAAGTCAAAAGCAATGCCGTTTCGATGCTAGGCTTGTAATGTAAGTCAATTTGTCAAGACGTTTGTGCACAGGGGCAGTAGTGTACTGAAAATATATGGTAAAAATATAATCGAATATTTTAAGGAGTTAATGGTGCAAATTTATGGGCATACATACACTTGTATGTGTTGATGGATTTCTTCTTTCAAAAGTATGAGTCGCAAATTTATGGGCATACATACACTTGTTTGTGTTAATGGTGTAATTGGTCACTTACATCTAATTGATTTTATTTTAATTATAAAATTGGATATTCAAACTAATTTTGAAGCCCAATAGGAGAGATTGAGGAAGTGAAAATATGATAGAAAACAAATCCCATGTCAAGGAAATATGCTAAACACTTGCACTCTCAATGCCCCCTTCTCTCTTTTTTTGGTTGTAACAAACCATTCCCAAATGCAAACTATTCATGATAGCTATGAACTCACTGCTCTACCTAACATCAACCAAAAATCGGACCACTCATCCTGTGAATACCATTAGATCACTCAGTTGAAGCATTATCTTTGACAATTGTTATCTTATATGCACTTTCAAGGACACTCATATGCATGCCCATATTTTATGTTTAGCTTTTTTCCCTCATGAAACTAAATTCTTCAGAGATCTAAATGATCCAAGGCCCAAACCAATAGAAACAATGAATTGAAGAGAGCGGTTTGAGTCTGCGATGAGAAAGAGGAGAGAATAGAATATGAGAATAAAATAACGGTCATAAATGGAGGTACGGACCAAATTGGCCTCAGTGTAGCTGAGTCCCAGCAGAAGTGAAACACTTCCATTAAACAAGGTTCCTAATATTCCACCAACAAACTTAGCTGAAGGTTTGGCCACAATTCCTATTCCAGCTCCACCAAGATGTCGTTATCTACTCATAAATAGAAAGTGAAATATTTTCACGTTTTCTTTGATACATGCATGCAATTTGTATAGTCAATCCCAATGCGTTTATTAATTTATTATCAAGAAAACTTTACTATTCTCTTAGGAGAATGAACAACTCAAGGGCAACACATTTGAAATCTATATATTTATAACTAAGTTCAATTAGAATTTAAAATTAGAATCCAATTTTACTTTATGTGTCTAAATTAGGTAGGGACTACACCATAATTATTCACTTAAGTTTTTAAATTTTTGTATTAAGTGAGCCAATGAGTGCAAAATACTAAGAATCTAAAATTAATGAACTATAAAATAAATAAATAAATAAAACTAATCATGTTTACTTAAAAAAAAAAATTTTGACTAATTATTTATATTTTTATAATAGAAATTGTGTTTAATTTTAAATATATCCATACATATGCATGTGTTACATGCTATTTCTTTAATAATTTGATTAATTATGTATATTTGGACAAATTTTAGTTACAAAATTCGTTATAACCTAAAGTTACAACCTTACTCAATAAGATAAATATTATTACATATTTTGAAAATTTAACTGTTGAATTACATGTTTTTTGTACTCTTAATATACATATCAAAATTTGTGTCAATCAGATATTATTTACTATATGATCTATAAGTTTATATTTTATGCATAATTTTAAATTACAAAAACTTCCAATTTAAACAATTTATTAGTAATATAACTATTGATCTTCAATTTTCTAGAAATTTTGCAAGTATAGAGTAAATAAGAAAAAGATATAATCCAATAGTAGATTTGTCAAAATTCACATTCAATAAAAAGATATTGTGTTTAATTTTTCTAAATGTATCTATGTGTTTGCATGAGTCACATGCTAGTATATATTAATAGATAAAGCTTAGATAAAGTTCAATTAAAATTTGAAGTTTGCATTCAATTTTACACCTCGTGTCTAAATTTATGTGGAACCATACCATAATTATCGACTTAAGTTTATGTCATGTGTCCACTTAAATTTAATCTTTGTGTCAAGTGAGTTAATAAGTGCAAAATACTAAAAATCTAATATTATCAAACTATATAAAAAAAATTATATATATATAAAAATAAAAAAAATAAAAAAAAAACCAATCACATATACTCAATGAAAAACACCATCCAACAAAAATCACCACATGTTCTATCCTATTAAAATTTAAAAAAAAAATGATAATAAGTAGAAATAAATGTAGGTAAGAATTTTAATATGTGACTAATTACGTTTACTTTAAAAAAAATAATTTGGATAATTATTTTTATTATTATGATAAAATTTGTGTTTAATTTTAAATGTATATATACGTATGCATGAATTACATGCTATTTTTTTTAATAATTTAACTAATTATTTATATATTTATAATAAAAATTGTGTTTAATTTTAAATGCATTCATGTGTTTGCATGAATTATATGCTATTATATATTAATAGGCAAAGTTTACAGAAAGTTTAATTAGATTTTAAAAAATTAGAGTCAAATTTTGCTTCATTTGTCCTCAATTATTTATTTTTAGAGAAAGTTTTATTTCATAATCTTAGAATCAAATGTAGAACCATATCATAAATATTCATTCAAGTGAGTTATTGAGTACAAAAATCAAAGAGTCTAGAATAAATGAATTGGAAAAAAAAAAAAAAGTTCTTCACAATAACAAAAATTAAGAAGTAATAAAAAATAAAATAAAATAAAAATAAATAATCATAGATAGTTTTCATTTTATACCTAATAATATTCTTATAAGAGTTTTTAAAGAGTTAACAGAATATAAGAACGGTTATCTTTTTTTTTTTTCTTTTTTGAGAATTAATAGTTATCAATAGTATTTAAATTATATATAAGAATTATAATATAGATCTTACTGTATATTTTTAAGTATATCTATGTATGTGCATGAAGTTAGAAGCTACTTCATATAAAATGCAAGTGAGCCATGACATGCTTTTAACTATTCACTGTGCAAAAGGAAACAAAAGGATAAATCAAATAGGACCTCCAATCTTGAGGGCAATGATTTCGCAGGGGTCAATATGGATTGCTCAAACAAATCATTTTTAAATAAGTTAAAAGTAAAATCAGGATAAAAATAATAATAATAATCAGAGATAAAATGATTAAAAAAGAAAAAGAAAAAAAAAGAGAGACAAATCAAAAATTCAACCAAGATAAATTTTAGCAAAATAACCTTGAAAATAATTCATAAATAGATGTTGTGGAGAGTGTGAGCCGCAAAATACCAAGAAACCCATATACATGATGGTTGCAAATATTCAACAAATAAATTCCATCAGAGTTATTTCTAGTTTTATTTCATAACACATATTCTGTCTTGTTCTGTTTCAGAACCAAGTTTCAGTTGCCCGTTGCTATTGCAACATTTGTAACTTCTCCACAAAGTATATTATCACATTTGAGATTAAAAAGAAAACCCAAAAAAGAAAAAATTAGAGATTAAAAAGAAAACAAGGTTACATAATCACATTCCAAATCAAACTAACATCAATGAGACAAGTCTAATCACTAATTAGTCGCATCCAATGACAGTTCAGTCACCAAAAATAATACTCAAACAACAAAATCTATTAACAAAAGCAACCTATAAATGGCACATCTCATGAATCTAAGTTTCGATATTCATCAATTCATTGAACAACATTCACCATAAAATAATTGCAGAGGCATACTCCAGATGATTGAAAAGAATAAAAAAATGGAAGAAGCAAGCTATAATAAAAGAAACAATAATAGGTGAGGACAGATTACTCATTACAGCAAGGGAAGAGTTTTTGGTCACCGATAACAGTAAGAGTCAGCTAAGAGGACAATTATAGGTTACCCAACACTTGAGTTTTGTATGCAATACACAGCTTAGACAACTATAGACTACATAATGCTTGAGCATGAAAGTGCATACTGGACCATCTTTGGTTTGTACACACTGAGCATAATAGCCCTTGGGATGACATTTCACATTATATTCACAAGCACTTTCAATTTTCACACTAAAACATTACAAAATAAATTCAATTCAATTAAGAAAAACTTTTAATCATCCTAAAGGCAGAATTCTCATATACCCAGATGGCAAAGCACCAGGTAGCCCAAAAATAAAAATACCTCAAAAAGTTCTATAGTTTTTCACATGCCCAGAATCCCAAAACTCAAAACCCCTCTAAGCAATTCATCGTATACAAGCTAATACCATTAGTTACAAATGAACCCAGATGCTAAAAATTAGTTTTACGTATTTTTAGTCCAAAACAAAAGGCAAAATAGAGCCCGAGAAGACAAAAAACAGAAATACAAAGTACCCAAAAAAAAAAAAAAAAACCTGTTGAGCTCGTCGTAAATCAGTCCCTTGATGGCCATGGCCATGAGAAGAGGATTATTGTGGTCAGACTCAGAGCCATCGTATTCACACTTGATGTTTTGACAAAAATCTCACCATAGAATTAGAAATCCCATGTCAAAAGGCCATACCGTGCAATTGTGAGCATGTAGATTGAGAAAGTAATTACTTTTCTTTTCTTATCAAACCGTGCGTTATAGATAACCCAAATTACCAAAAACCACCATGTTTAACATGTATTGGCACAATAAAATTTTGTGGATGAAAATATAATTTCAAATGGGGACAAGGTTTTTCTAATTCTCCCCACAACTTCTTCATATCTATAACTCATGTTAAATTTCGTTCAAATCGATTTATTATTGAGAAATGATGTGTTTACAATATTTTTACAATATTTTTCCAATAACAACTAACCACCTGTGATTTGTTGTAAAATTGTTATAAACGTAGCATATCTCTTTATTATTTAGTTAATAAACTTATTTTTTTTATGTATAATTTGAGATTATAAAATTTAAATTTTAAATATTTGATTTATAATATAGCATCAATCTTTGAACTTCTTGAAACACCAACCAAGGTCCAAACCCAATAGTACTGAGCCTTTTTTCATTAAAAAAATAATAATAAAATAAAAATACTACTGAGCCTTTTTTTTATTTTCTTATCACATGATTTTTTGTTGTTGACATCAATATTTTATTGTTCGTGGATTTAAATTGTTATGGTTTTTGTTTGGTGCTTTGTTTCATGTAATCTATCTTCTTTAATTAAAAGCAAAATTTGCTATTAAACATGAAATTGGATGCAAGAGAAAAAGAAGGATCTAAAAATATTCTTATATCCATCAATCCAAATTTGCTTGACTGTGAACGCTCGCTACAAGCTTAATTATTTTCAAGTGGCTGCGGAGAAGAGAGTCGTTCTAGAAGCCTATTAGCAGCATCTCTTGGCGCTCGTCTTTACTTGGGTCTCGAGCTCCACCTGCTTGATATTTTCAAACAATCGTGGTCAAGTAGATGTTTTGTTTTTTCTTTCACTTGGATTGCAATCTCTACATGCTTTATCTTTCTTCAAGCGATTAGATCAACTAATCAAGTAGATCTTCTGGTGTTCGTCCTCATCACTTGGATCATGAGCACCACCATGTAAATTACTCGTCTAACTAGCTTGCTCCTTCGACATCACTGGCATGTCCAACAGCTAATCTAGACTTTGGTTTTGCACTTGCCCTTGGTATACTCATGTGGTGATTTGATTTGATTTTTTTTTTTCCTTTTTTTTTTTGGTCGTCTACTTTGGGTCATGGACTAGTTGAGGTGACTAAGTGTTGGTACCTCGTCACCTTGTCAATCATCCACTTAGGGTCGTGGACTAATTGAGGTGACTAAATTTTGGTACCTTGTCACCTTTTTGGTCGTCCGTTTTGGGTCGTAGACTTGTTGAGGTGACTGAGTTTTGGTGCCTTATCACCTTTTTGGTCGTCTACTAGTAGCCAACGCTAGACCCCCTGGCTCTGCCCCTGGGTATCTTTCACCCAAATCAAACAATCTCTTACATTAATAACTTCCTTAGCCATGAGATGTGCAGCCATGTTGCACTGTCTGCGTACATGGGAATAGCTCCACGAATTGAAAGCAATCAGCCCACGTTTTGCTCCTTCCACAATTTTCTGGATTGAGCATGGACCTGGATTAACTCCTCCAACAGCCACCACTACTGTTAGTGCATCATTTTCCATGTCAATATCCTTGAGGTCTAAATCCCTTGCCAACTGAATTCCCTCCTTCATAGCCAACACTTCAACCTCCAAAGCTCCAACGGGAAAAGGCACTTTTTTGCTCATTGCCCCCCTTAACAAGCCTTTCTCATCTCTGATAACTGCTCCCACCCCACAACACCCCACACTTGCAAACACTGCTCCATCCACATTTGCCTTATACCTCCCCAGTCTTGGAGGTCTCCATTGGCTGCAGACCGAGGCCATTCCAATTTGACTTGTGATTTGAGCTTCTTGCACTTCTTGCCCCAACTCATGCGCTTCTTTGGCAATTCTCCTTGCATGTACCCTCGAGCTTAAAGCTATTCCTATTTTTCCAAATAAGCCAAGCCATAATGGCGAACAAGTCCCAATCCAGATCCACCTTCCTATCTTTTAGCATTCCAAACCACATCCACAAAATCCCTAATAGGCTGATTTGGCACCAGCAACCCCAGTTTAGCTTCCTTCCACAAAATCCTTACAAACCTCCATTACGTTGTTGTCATTGCTAACCTCTGCTGTTGATGGTGGCTTATATATGGAAAGCACTAGAAACAGTTGTTAATTAATGTACTAATAAGATATCTTAATTTCTTAATATCCATAAATTTTGTTGAGCGACTCTATAAACCGATCGAGGTTCTGTCTACATTGATCGAACTTCAACAAAAACAAACCTATAGTTTTGAAACATATACTTCCTTAAATTGTTAATTCTCTTCATGTAAATTTTGAAGCATTATTTATCTCGTGCCCTAGTTAGGGTAGCAAAATCAATCCAAACTAATTTACCCATCCAAACCTACCCAATTATTAATTGGTTCAAATGAGTATTGAACCAATTAAACTCCATTAACATAAATATTAATTGAATCTTAACTATGTATTCAATTAGACCCAACTAATATCATGTAGTTTCAAAAATATGGACTAATTTAAGAGAATAAGATCAATTGTGTAAATTTGTGATTACATTTTTAATGATAAAAGCACAATCATTAGTGACATGTGGCGGCCAACTTTTTTTTTTTTCAGCAATTGAAATGAACTAATTAATTTTTACTATGTGGAATTATGTCATTATGTGTCTAAATCAAGTTAAATATGGACACGTCAATTCGTAGAAGCATACAGAACACATGACAAAATATGAAATAAGGCTTTTGTAACCAACAATAGGATAGCAAGGTTTTTAACTATGTATCAAACATAACTAATAAACCATAGTTAACTTATGCTACTGTATGTATGAGCATAGTCATAATAGTGAGCCTAAATAGAAAACTATAACACACCCCAAAAAAACAAAAATGAGCATCCTCAACCCATCATCTGGATGTCACACTCAATCGTCTCCAACTGAAATGACACCTCGACAAATGGGTCATGTAAAGGCTTGAGCAAGGTGGCGTGCAATACACCTTCTGTGGTACACGTGCTTACATGGTTGAAGACTTACTAATTAATCTCCATCTACGAAGTTACAAAGACAAATACAACATGTCTCCATGTTATAGGAAACATGGGACACATCGTGAAAAACGATTGTGCGAACCCCCACACCAACCCTAGTACGTCGATATCGATGTGACACATACATCATCAACGTAACAAGCATAAGAATGCAAGCAATGATGACAAATGTGGCATCGAAATACTTACGCCAAATACACAAAGTTCATGCCCGAAAGGATGTGCAATAACAACATCATCCCTAACATCATCCATGACAGAATCTCTGCAAAAGGAATATTAATATTTCATTCCAACTTGTGTACATGATATGAGACAATTTTATTAATTAAGGACCAACCTAACATCAACATTAAACTTAATTAATGTCAACAAATTCTTAAATAGAAACATCATCTTAATTTGTTTTTATGGGGAAACAACAATTGATTATTCTTATGTAATTTTCCTCTAATGTTTTATCCATTCTCTGGATAGACACAAAAACTTATGACAGGTGTGGTTTCTGTGGGGGAAGTGAGTCTTTAGCTCGCATACTATGGAACTGCAAAATAGCAATGGAGGTTTGGAAGGAAGCTGAACTGGGGTTGCCCCCCGTTTCTATATAAGAATTTGTTAACATCAATTAAGTTTAATGTTGATTAGGCACGTCCTAAATTAATGAAATTGACTCATATCATGGACACAAGTCTGAATGAAATATTAATATTCTTTTTGCAGAGATTCTGTCATGGATAATGTCCTTATTGCACAACCTTTCGAGCGTGATCTTCGCATATTTGGTGTTTGGCATAAATATTTCAATGCCACATTTGTAATCATTGCGTGCATTCTTATGCTTGTTACGTTGATGATATATGTGTCACATCGATATTGACGTACTAGGATTGGTGTGGGGGTTCGCACAATCATTTTCCACGATGTGTCCCATGTTTCCTGTAACATGGAGACATCTTTGCAACTTCGTTGATGGAGATCAATTAGCAAGTCTTCAACCATGTAAGCACGTGTACCACCGAAGGTGTATTGCACGCCACTTGGCTCAAACCCCTACATGCCCCATTTGTCGAGGCGTCATTTCAGTTGGAGACGATTGAGTGTGACATCCAAATGATGGGACGAGTATGCTCAGTTTTCTTTTTGTTATTTTTTTTTTTTTTTTGGTGTGTTATAGTTTTCTATGTAGGCACACTATTATGACTATGCTCATACATACACACTCAATCGTCTCCAACTGAAATGACACCTCGACAAATGGGTCATGTAAAGGCTTGAGCCAGGTAACGTGCAATACACCTTCAGTGGTACACGTGCTTACATGGTTGAAGACTTGCTAATTCATCTCCATCAACGAAGTTACAAAGACAAATACAACATGTCTCCATGTTATAGGGAACATGGGACACATCGTAAAAAACGATTGTGCGAACCCCCACACAAACCCTAGTACGTCGATATCAATGTGACACATATATCATCAACGTAACAAGCATAAGAATGCAAGCAATGATGACAAATATGGCATCGAAATAATTACGCCAAACACTAAATATGCGAAGATCATGCTCGAAAGGATGTGCAATAACGACATCATCCCTAACATCATCCACGACAGAATCTCTGCAAAAAGAATATTAATATTTTATTCAGACTTGTGTACATGATATAAGATAATTTCAATAATTAAGAACCAGCCAAATCAACATTAAACTTAATTGATGTTAACAAATTCCTAGATAGAAATAGGGGCGACAACCCCTGTTCAGCTTCCTTCCAAACCTCCATTGCTATTTTGCAGTTCCATAGGATGCGAGCTAAAGACTCACAGCCCCACAAAAACCACACCTGTCATAAGTTTTTGTGTCTATCCAAAGAATGGATAAAACATTAGAGGAAAATTACATAAGAACAATCAACTGCTGTTTCCCCATAAAAACAAATTAAGATGATGTTTCTATTTAAGAATTTCTTGACATTAATTAAGTTTAATGTTGATGTTAGGTTGGTCCTTAATTAATGAAATTGTCTCATATCATGTACACAAAGTCTGAATGAAATATTAATATTCTTTTTGCAGAGATTTTGTCATGGATAATGTCAGGAATAATGTCATTATTGCAAATCCTTTCGAGCGTTATCTTCGCATATTTGGTGTTTGGCATAAGTATTTTGATGCCACATTTGTCATCATTACTTGCATTCTTATGCTTGTTATGTTGATGATATATGTGTCAAATCGATATCGACGTACTAGGATTGGTGTGGGGCTTCGCACAATCATTTTTCACGATGTGTCCCATGTTTCCTATAACATGGAGACATGTTGTATTTGTCTTTGCAATTTCGTTGATGGAGATCAATTAGCAAGTCTTCAACCATGTAAGCACGTGTACCACCGAAGGTGTATTGCACGCCACTTGGCTCAAGCCCCTACATGCCCCACTTGTCGAGGCATCATTTCAGTTGGAAACGATTGAGTGTGACATCCAGATGATGGGACAAGGAAGCTCAGTTTTTTTTTTTTTTTTCCTTGCTGTGTTACAGTTTCCTATGTAGGCTCACCATTATCACTATGCTCATACATACACACTCAATCGTCTCCAACTAAAATGACACCTCAACAAATGAGGCATGTAAGGGCTTGAGCCAGGTGGCGTGCAATACACCTTCTGTGGTACACGTGCTTACGTGGTTGAAGACTCACTAATTGATCTACATCAATGAAGTTACAAAGACAAATACAACATGTCTCCATGTTATAGGGAACAAGGGAAACATCGTGAAAAACGATTGTGCGAGAACCCCCACACTAACCCTAGTACGTCGATATCGATTTGACACATATATCATCAACGTAACAAGCATAAGAATGCAAGCAATGATGACAAATGTGGCATCGAAATACTTACGCCAAACACCAAATATGCGATGATCATGCTCGAAAGGATGTGCAATAACGACATCATCCCTAACATCATCCATGACAGAATCTTTGCAAAAAGAATATTAATATTTCATTCAGACTTGTGCAAATGATATGAGACAATTTCATTAATTAAGGACCAGCCTAATCAACATTAAACTTAATTGATGTTAACAAATTCTTAGATAGAAACAGGGGCGGCAACCCCAGTTCAGCTTCCTTCCAAACCTCCATTGCTATTTTGCTGTTCAAACCCCCCACAGAAATCACACCTGTCATAAGTTTTTGTGTCTATCCAAAGAATGGATAAAACATTAGAGGAAAATTACATTAGAACAATCAACTGTTGTTTCCCCATAAAAACAAATTAAGATAATGTTTCTATTTAAGAATTTCTTGACATTAATTAAGTTTAATGTTGATGTTAGGTTGGTCCTTAATTAATGAAATTGTCTCATATCATGTACACAAGTCTGAATGAAATATTAATATTCTTTTTGCAAAGATTTTATCATGGATAATATCAGGGACAATGTCATTATTGCACAACCTTTCAAGCGTGACCTTCACATATTTGGTGTTTGGCATAAGTATTTCGATGCCACATTTGTCATCATTGCTTGCATTCTTATGCTTGTGACGTTGATGATATATGTGTCACATCGATATCGACGTACTAAGGTTGATGTGGGGGTTCGCACAATCATTTTTCACGATGTGTCCCATGTTTCCTATAACATGGAGACATGTTGTATTTGTCTTTGTAACTTCGTTGATGGAGATCAATTAACAAGTCTTCATCCATGTAAGCACGTGTACCACCGAAGGTGTATTGCACGCCATTTGGCTCAAGCCCCTACATGCCCCACTTGTCGAGGCATCATTTCAGTTTGAGACGATTGAGTGTGACATCCAGATAATGAGACAAGGATGCTTAGTTTTTTTTTTTTTTTTTTTTTTGCTGTGTTACAGTTTTCAACGTAGGCTCACTATTATGACTATGCTCATACATACACACTCAATCGTCTCCAACTGAAATGACACCTCGACAAATGGGGCACGTAAGGGCTTGAGCCAGGTGGCGTGCAATACACCTTCGGTGGTCCACGTGCTTACATGGTTGAAGACTTGCTAACTGATCTCCATCAAAGAAGTTACAAGGACAAATACAACATGTCTCCATGTTATAGGAAACATAGGACACATTGTGAAAAACGATTATGCGAACCCCCACACCAACCCTAATACGTCGATATCGATGTGACACATATAACATCAACGTAACAAGCATAAGAATGCAAGCAATGATGACAAATGTGGCATCGAAATACTTACGTCAAACACCAAATATGCGAAGATCATGCTCAAAAGGATGTGCAATAACGACATCCCTAACATCATCCATGACAGAATCTCTGCAAAAAGAATATTAATATTTCATTCCGACTTGTGTACATGATATGAGACAATTTCATTAATTAAGGAGCAACCTAACATCAACATTAGACTTAATTAATGTCAACAAATTCTTAAATAGAAACATCATCTTAATTTGTTTTTATGGGGAAACAACAATTGATTGTTCTTATGTAATTTTCCTGTAATGTTTTATCCATTCTTTGGATAGACACAAAAACTTATGACAAGTGTGGTTTCTGTGGGGGTTGTGAGTTTTTAGCTCGCATCCTATGGAACTCCAAAATAACAATGGAGGTTTGGAAGGAAGCTGAACTAGGGTTGCCCCCCCCCCCCCCTNCAACCCCCCCCCCCCCCCCAAATCAAACAAGTTGCTATTGCTGCAAAGTTTCAAAAAGGTAGGAAATACACTCTGTTTTAAAGTCATGAAACAGGGGAGTTTCACTCCACCTCCCTTAGCTCTCTGAAGTTTTGAATTTAAAGTGTCTAGAGGAAATCCTTACAAGTTTTTAAGATGTGTTTAAAGTCACATCATTTCCAAAGGTGTTTTGTAACTTTTGTTTGCTCTAACCAAAGTCATCTATAGCCAAGGTTCATTTTGACGTTTTTGCATTTATAATTCAAAATCATGAACACAATTTCAGCTATGTGTTTTGTACACTTGTTTCCTTGTGATGGTGTGGTGAATTGTCAGTGTGAACCATTGCTTCAACTCTTCCTTAGCTCTCTCAATGATATTTGGTGCTTTTACATCTTTTTCTTCTTAAAGAAGAAGGAAAAAAAAAAAAAAAAAAAAGAGGATGAAACTCAAATTTTCACTCCCAATTTTACATACATGAAATTCAATTTCTATTAGATTCTCATTTCACAGCATAAACAAATATAAACTCAAAAGCATTTTCTATCCCATGAACTCAATGAAGCTTTGAGCAAGTATATACTGGCCACGGCTTGTGTCTAGTGCAATAGTGCGCTAGACACGTTGGGATACGGACACATATCCGCATTCCAATGCAGCTGACTAATAGATTCAAACCTTAAGGATATGAATTCAATCAACAATGGTTTAAAAGTTAAAACCCATAAATTATTTACCATAGAGTGAATTGCTTTCCATTAGAATCTCATAGTTTCACAAGGATTCAACACTAGGAAATTGGTGAAAACAAAACAGAATCCAAAGAAGAACTAGCACTAGCAGTTGCTTAAAAATGACCATACATGAAAGTGAACAGTTTTACACAAAACCCAAATCACTCTCATCGACTAGGACCTCAAATGAAACTCATTTTACACAATACCCATCACCAAGATCACATATTTGAAGAGATTAAACAGCAAATTTCTTAGTTATTCTCATAAACTAAATAACCCAAAAAGGAAAAGAACTCTTCATGGGAATGAATGTATAATATGAAGACCAAAGTGATAGTCAATGATTACATACCTTCTGGAGTCACTGTTGGCTCTAGCTTTGGCTCAGTCTGGCAAATATATATGACTTGTATCGTTGTTTTATGTGTGTTATCTAATAACATAGAGGAAAGTCCATCATTGATAGCCTTGAGATCCACAGGAAATAGTTCAATATTTCTGACTTTCTGCAATGAAAAAAAAAAAAAATCCGTTCAGGGGTAAAATTTCAGTTTCATTGAAGCTTGTTTGAATTTTGTAATGCACATCATACCTCCTGTGTGATGAAATATAACTGAAAGGATATCTTCTCAAAATGATGGAAAGCACCATCAGCAATGGAAGGTGATATAATGTGTCTCATGGATCCCCACAACGTTGAACCTAAATGTGTGAGAAAAGCATCACGCGCAACTGTGTAGTTTTGGAACTCCTACCCATGAGGAAAAATAAATAAATGATGATAGAAATTCATATATCTGATTGAAAAGGCAGAATCATCACAAGAAAAAAAATCTAAACATATTGATAAGCCTTACAAATCTCACAAGGAATATATCAAAGTAATTCCCTCAAAGACAGACCAACAAGCATACCTCATAAGTATCATTGAACAAATTCCAACTCTCCATTCGCTTTAACGCCTCTATGGCCTTTCTCTTATGACTTTCATCATATTCATCACCTTCAAAAGACTAGAGCACATTTTTCAAATCCCGCATTCTCTCATCAAGTTCTTGATTCATAATATTGAAATGTATGATTCACAAGCCATATTTCAAAAGAATAAGAAAGAAAACAGTCATGTCACACCATAATTGTTATATTCAAGCACTACAAACACTATATCAAGAAGTATACTAAAAAGCATTTGGATCACCAAGCTGTCAAACCTGCAATGTTTTGACAGCTTGTGTGTGTGTGGGTTCATGCCCCCCTAAACCATTCTATCTCAAAGAACAAGACTACCTTCACAGAGAGCAAGCTTAGTCTTTCTTCCCTTGCAATGCTTAAAAGCAAAAAGCTCATATATGTCAATCTCTGCCAGAAGAATATCAATGGCCTGGTGTTCTTTCTGTAATATTTACATGCACAATCAAAAGAATGAGATTGTGGAAGTCTCACAATTCATGTAAAGTACTGATGTGAAATGCAAGAACAAAAAAATCTTAACATTAATGATTAATTCTTTTATTCACCAAAAAGATCATACATCACCAAATATGGAAAACTTTTCCTGAATAGCGTCTTGTAAGCGATCCTCAGCCTCATCTTCAGAAATTTCTACATACCACAAGAAAAGCCAAAATTAATTACAAATAAAGAACTTGTGCAAAGAGCAAAAAATGCATTATCCAACTATGCACTAAGGTCAATGCTTAAGAAGTCTGCATAATGTACCCCCCAACTCCTGATTGATTGAAATGATTTTAAGGGATCCACAAAGCAGTCAAAAAACAATGTGAAACATAACTTCACAATATAGCATCTTATTGTGTAGCTATACTAAACACCATTCCAACAGAATAACAGCATGCACAGTAAATATGAAAGTACCTAACAATGCTCCATAAGGTTTCTGCAATGTGGTGAAACACCATTTATTTTGCATGGAAAATACATACAAGAAAACAACCCAATATGATCATGGCCACATATAAGCCAACATAAACTAAAATGTCCAAGTGATTGAAAGAGTGCAAAGAAAATTTATTTTAATTTAGGTTTATTTAAGAGGAATCCTCACTCTAAAGTATGTTTGGTTGCCAAGAAACCTAGGGAATTAAAGAAAGAAGAAAATTCAAATATTGCTATCTTCTGTCTTCTCCCCCAACATGAAAAGATTTTACAATTGTTGCAGCAATTAACTATCAATCCCCTTCTTCTCAGACCAAAACATTCAAAAGCTCATCTTCTACTATGCAACGCTTCAAAAAGAAGAATTTCAAAATTTCAAAAAGAAAAGATAAGAAAAAAGCCCAAAATATTTACTTCCAAACCCAGGAAAACGAAATATACACAGAAAGTCCCTACTCCCTTTTCTCTTAACCCCAATGAAATTAAAATAAAAACACGAAAAACCCCATGTTTCAAAATCAATTTTCCTAGATTTTCCCTCGTTTTCTTAGAAGATAATGGACATTTAAATATTAAAAAAAAATTAAAAATTAAAAAAAGACCAAAAACAGAGAAAAGGTATCAGATTAACTGAAAAAACAAAAACGAAAAAGAAAAAGAAGAAGAAAACCCCCATCTCTTTCTAGCTTTACTCAAGAGGATGGGGTAAAACCCAACAACAGTAACAACAACAACAACAACAACAACAACAA
>NW_027069695.1:333339-340911 GCF_002906115.3 Quercus suber | reverse complement strand
GAAAAAAAAAAAAAAAAAAAAAGAGGATGAAACTCAAATTTTCACTCCCAATTTTACATACATGAAATTCAATTTCTATTAGATTCTCATTTCACAGCATAAACAAATATAAACTCAAAAGCATTTTCTATCCCATGAACTCAATGAAGCTTTGAGCAAGTATATACTGGCCACGGCTTGTGTCTAGTGCAATAGTGCGCTAGACACGTTGGGATACGGACACATATCCGCATTCCAATGCAGCTGACTAATAGATTCAAACCTTAAGGATATGAATTCAATCAACAATGGTTTAAAAGTTAAAACCCATAAATTATTTACCATAGAGTGAATTGCTTTCCATTAGAATCTCATAGTTTCACAAGGATTCAACACTAGGAAATTGGTGAAAACAAAACAGAATCCAAAGAAGAACTAGCACTAGCAGTTGCTTAAAAATGACCATACATGAAAGTGAACAGTTTTACACAAAACCCAAATCACTCTCATCGACTAGGACCTCAAATGAAACTCATTTTACACAATACCCATCACCAAGATCACATATTTGAAGAGATTAAACAGCAAATTTCTTAGTTATTCTCATAAACTAAATAACCCAAAAAGGAAAAGAACTCTTCATGGGAATGAATGTATAATATGAAGACCAAAGTGATAGTCAATGATTACATACCTTCTGGAGTCACTGTTGGCTCTAGCTTTGGCTCAGTCTGGCAAATATATATGACTTGTATCGTTGTTTTATGTGTGTTATCTAATAACATAGAGGAAAGTCCATCATTGATAGCCTTGAGATCCACAGGAAATAGTTCAATATTTCTGACTTTCTGCAATGAAAAAAAAAAAAAATCCGTTCAGGGGTAAAATTTCAGTTTCATTGAAGCTTGTTTGAATTTTGTAATGCACATCATACCTCCTGTGTGATGAAATATAACTGAAAGGATATCTTCTCAAAATGATGGAAAGCACCATCAGCAATGGAAGGTGATATAATGTGTCTCATGGATCCCCACAACGTTGAACCTAAATGTGTGAGAAAAGCATCACGCGCAACTGTGTAGTTTTGGAACTCCTACCCATGAGGAAAAATAAATAAATGATGATAGAAATTCATATATCTGATTGAAAAGGCAGAATCATCACAAGAAAAAAAATCTAAACATATTGATAAGCCTTACAAATCTCACAAGGAATATATCAAAGTAATTCCCTCAAAGACAGACCAACAAGCATACCTCATAAGTATCATTGAACAAATTCCAACTCTCCATTCGCTTTAACGCCTCTATGGCCTTTCTCTTATGACTTTCATCATATTCATCACCTTCAAAAGACTAGAGCACATTTTTCAAATCCCGCATTCTCTCATCAAGTTCTTGATTCATAATATTGAAATGTATGATTCACAAGCCATATTTCAAAAGAATAAGAAAGAAAACAGTCATGTCACACCATAATTGTTATATTCAAGCACTACAAACACTATATCAAGAAGTATACTAAAAAGCATTTGGATCACCAAGCTGTCAAACCTGCAATGTTTTGACAGCTTGTGTGTGTGTGGGTTCATGCCCCCCTAAACCATTCTATCTCAAAGAACAAGACTACCTTCACAGAGAGCAAGCTTAGTCTTTCTTCCCTTGCAATGCTTAAAAGCAAAAAGCTCATATATGTCAATCTCTGCCAGAAGAATATCAATGGCCTGGTGTTCTTTCTGTAATATTTACATGCACAATCAAAAGAATGAGATTGTGGAAGTCTCACAATTCATGTAAAGTACTGATGTGAAATGCAAGAACAAAAAAATCTTAACATTAATGATTAATTCTTTTATTCACCAAAAAGATCATACATCACCAAATATGGAAAACTTTTCCTGAATAGCGTCTTGTAAGCGATCCTCAGCCTCATCTTCAGAAATTTCTACATACCACAAGAAAAGCCAAAATTAATTACAAATAAAGAACTTGTGCAAAGAGCAAAAAATGCATTATCCAACTATGCACTAAGGTCAATGCTTAAGAAGTCTGCATAATGTACCCCCCAACTCCTGATTGATTGAAATGATTTTAAGGGATCCACAAAGCAGTCAAAAAACAATGTGAAACATAACTTCACAATATAGCATCTTATTGTGTAGCTATACTAAACACCATTCCAACAGAATAACAGCATGCACAGTAAATATGAAAGTACCTAACAATGCTCCATAAGGTTTCTGCAATGTGGTGAAACACCATTTATTTTGCATGGAAAATACATACAAGAAAACAACCCAATATGATCATGGCCACATATAAGCCAACATAAACTAAAATGTCCAAGTGATTGAAAGAGTGCAAAGAAAATTTATTTTAATTTAGGTTTATTTAAGAGGAATCCTCACTCTAAAGTATGTTTGGTTGCCAAGAAACCTAGGGAATTAAAGAAAGAAGAAAATTCAAATATTGCTATCTTCTGTCTTCTCCCCCAACATGAAAAGATTTTACAATTGTTGCAGCAATTAACTATCAATCCCCTTCTTCTCAGACCAAAACATTCAAAAGCTCATCTTCTACTATGCAACGCTTCAAAAAGAAGAATTTCAAAATTTCAAAAAGAAAAGATAAGAAAAAAGCCCAAAATATTTACTTCCAAACCCAGGAAAACGAAATATACACAGAAAGTCCCTACTCCCTTTTCTCTTAACCCCAATGAAATTAAAATAAAAACACGAAAAACCCCATGTTTCAAAATCAATTTTCCTAGATTTTCCCTCGTTTTCTTAGAAGATAATGGACATTTAAATATTAAAAAAAAATTAAAAATTAAAAAAAGACCAAAAACAGAGAAAAGGTATCAGATTAACTGAAAAAACAAAAACGAAAAAGAAAAAGAAGAAGAAAACCCCCATCTCTTTCTAGCTTTACTCAAGAGGATGGGGTAAAACCCAACAACAGTAACAACAACAACAACAACAACAACAACAACAATAATACTAAAAAAACGCAACAATTCAACACAACAGACTTAAAATTCTTCACTTATTTCCCACCCACATCTTCAATTTTCTTTTCCTCATGTTTTCTTAACAACCAAAAAAGAAAAAAAAGGAGACAGTCAAGTCAATAAAGACCCACAATTTTTTTCAGTACCCAAATTAGAAAAGAAAGAGAAAAACTCAAAAAGGCTAGGAAAGGAAGGCTAAAAAACCAGTGAAGCAGTTGAGTTTGATGTTGGCTTGGGCGCGTTCAGCGAAGTGCTCAGGGCTTTCAGGGTTTTGCTCAATGGCCTGGGAGTAGAGCTCGGCTGCGAGCTCAAAGTGGTCGTCGATTGAAAAGACTACTTCATTCCACAATATAAATTAATTTAACAAGTAGAATTGTAAGAAAATCCTTCAATTTACTGAACTTGTTCATTGGGGAGGGGGGGAGGGGGGTGGACATATTCTACAACAGAATGCTTGACATTATTGAATATTACTAATAGAACCAAATCTGCTTCATATTGAATATTCTCTAATTATTTTACCAAATTGACATTCCTCTATAATAAATTAAAAAACCTAATCTGTTTTTTAATCATAGAAAACAACAAATAGCCAAGTAATAACCATAGTGGAGATTTTTGCTTTCAAGGAAAAATCAGCTATTCCTCTACAAGGAATAGCCAAGAGTTATGAAGGTTAAAATGGGCACATGATAGGCAGTGCGTGTGGTGCTGCATGGGGTGGTGCTGCAGGGTGTGCCTAGGCTGCTGATGTTGGGGGGGGGGGGGGGGGGGGGGAGGGGGTGTGGTATGTTGCTGATGGGGCATGCATGCACAGCTGATGAGGGGTGTGTGGTACAGTGGGGCTAACAACAGTAGAGGATGTTGGATTTGAGGCAAAAAAATCACTAACATTTACAAGTCCTACTTAGGAGATCAAATATATTGGAAATGACCATACTTACAATGTCCTTTTGATAACAGCCATGCAATTAGAATAATAACCAAGAGTGAAAAAAAGACCAATCAGTAACAGTTACAATTGAAATACGTATATAATGTCAATAAGAATCTCACAATTGAAATATGTAGAATTCTTAAAAAAAGTTTCAAGAAGGAATTACCGTTTGTGAAATGATATTCCAAGAATTCAGTTTCCGATTCCCAAGCTTTCTATGAGTAAATAATAATAAAAGAAAAAAGAAAAAAAAAGAAGAAGAGGCAAATAGTACATTGTTTAATAAGGTTTAAATGGCCTGGAACTTGATTATTAGGTAATTAATTTTAATGATTCTAAAATAAGATAATTAAATTTAATAAATTCGACTTAACTCGGATTCACTTGACTACCATTTTTTATTTCCAGTATTCTATTAATTTCTCTTTTTTATTTGAAAAGAGAAACTGCAATGGTATCGTGTCCAAAACCTTGATATTTGTACTTGTAATATCACAAAGTATTTGCTTGCTTAAAAGTTGTATTCTAGAACTTAAACACGTTTGTTCATCCAGTTATGTTCTTTTATGAAAGAAAAATTAGAACTAGTGTTGAAAACCAAAAAGAAAAAGGTAAATTGAAAACAAATTTCATGATTGAAAGAAGAGGGATGTATATTACATATATAATCTTCACCCTGTGGAATGCAGACAACAAATGGGGAAGTCAATTACTTATTTGACCTCTCCTAAGTTTAGAGTCAGGAGAGATGTACGTGCAAAGAAACCAAAAGTTGAAACTTCAATTCTAAAACCTTCTTCCTAGTTATCTTAGCACAATCAATAAAATGAGAAAAAAATAAAGGAAAATTCTTTAAATGTTTTATTTTAGTTATTTGTCTCTCCTTCCTCCTTTACCCCAACTAGCCCTCGAGGGTCGAAGTTTCCCTTTACTTTTTTCCTTAATAGAGATTCTCTCTTTTCTCATGGAGTCAAAAAATCCCTTCCCTCTTTCAATGTCAAAGGAATTACCCAAACTCAAATTTTAAAATGTCACTGTAATGACTATTTTTGTCCCTCAGAATTTGTTACTTTTCTTAGTATTGAAGCTCACAGCAAACCTACTGGTCTAATTCTTATTCAAACCACAAAGCACAAATAAATAGTTTATTAAACTTTATATGGGATAATGAATAGTATTCAGCAAGTTCAGTGCCAATTACAAATCTAATGCATCACATGCAAGTGATTTTCCTAAAGTATGGTAGACAATGACTCAAATTTATTTGAATATGTATAATTTTCACTTATAAAAAAAAAAAATATATATATATATATATATATATATAATACACTCAACTTGAAAAAAACCAAAAGTATTTTGATTAGTGGCATCCCAAGCTTAGAACTCAAAACCAAAGTCAAACTGTTTTCTGGTCTTTTTATTTCCAAGTTTAATGTATTCCAGTTCTAATGAAATTGCCATCATGTTTTCTGGTCTTTTATTTTCCAAGGCACATGATTTACACATGAAATTTTAACAATTTGGTTGAAAAAAAATACTAAAGGTTGTGACCTTAGGAGACTAAAATACAACTTTTTAAACAGTTGGTTGGCAAATTGAACTCAACCCAAATCAACGGGTAAAATGTGATTAACCATATTACAATAAGATTACCTTATTGAGACATATCCTAAAGCTATTGCCATAATCAAAGTTGCCTAACAATTTGTACAGCACATTGATGAGTGCCTATCTTTAGTACGGAACAGTTCACAGACCACATTACATATGTCCTCTTTCCCAACAATACGAAAAAGAACGATATTGAAAAATAAACCAAAAACTGACCTGAGGATGGCTCAAAACATTTTTTATCTCCTCCTTTCTTACACCGGGCAACCCTAAAAGGCAATGATTAACTTGCAACTGCACCTCCCCGACTATGTTCAGCCTATGGCGAAGGAGCAAGTCATAATTACAGTGAATGCTCCCACCCACAGAATTCTCAATTGGAAGAACTGCTTTATCCACTAACCACAGTTCAACAGCCTGTGAAATGAATCCAGCTACATCAAGGTAACAATAATGGGAAAATAAATTCAATACCGACAAACATACAACAACAAAATCTTAAAATTCAATATCAATAAAGTAAGTAATAACAACTATATGAACCTTGAATGCTTCTTCAAACTGGTCACATGGGACAGTCTCACACTTGGGGTATGCCTTCAGAGCTGCAGCCTCACTATATGCTCCCGGTAACCCCTACATAAAGCAATAAAACCAACATGAGAATAACAAGAATGCCATGGGCATGTTGAAGAATAATAATAAAAAAACTGTACCTGATAGGCAACCCGCACTTTGAACCATCTTTTGAACAAGAGGATAAGTCATTTGCAGACAAAGTTCTGCAATTTATTCATAAATTCAAAGCCATCACCAGATTGCAAAAAAAAGATAACATCACATCATATCAATCTACATTGTACAATAACTAATCATATGATCTAGCAAATCCATTATAGGCAAAATCTGTTCTTTCATACAGAGTACAAGTCTCAATGATTGGAAAACATTAAAAAAAAAAAAAAAAAAAAAACCATTCTATGCTGTCTACCTAATAAAAATTAAACATAAAACATTGATAAAGCAAAGAATAAGCCCAATAACAAAATCACTAATAGCAAAGTTACAAAAATAATTAAGCCCAATCTACTAATTTTACACTATATGCTCCCGGTAACCCTACATAAAGCAATAAAACCAACATGAGAATAACAAGAATGCCATGGGCATGTTGAAGAATAATAATAAAAAAAACTGTACCTGATAGGCAACCCGCACTTTTGAACCATCTTTTGAACAAGAGGATAAGTCATTTGCAGACAAAGGTTCTGCAATTTATTCATAAATTCAAAGCCATCACCAGATTGCAAAAAAAAGATAACATCACATCATATCAATCTACATTGTACAATAACTAATCATATGATCTAGCAAATCCATTATAGGCAAAATCTGTTCTTTCATACAGAGTACAAGTCTCAATGATTGGAAAACATTAAAAAAAAAAAAACCATTCTATGCTGTCTACCTAATAAAAATTAAACATAAAACATTGATAAAGCAAAGAATAAGCCCAATAACAAAATCACTAATAGCAAAGTTACAAAAATAATTAAGCCCAATCTACTAATTTTACCAAAATAAAAAAGCCCAACCCTTTAAAATTTTTGTAACAAAACTAATCTGTAAATTTAAAGTTTCGATCCGTCCATCAAATTCCCAAAGGAAAAAATAAAATAAAATCACATACTATGAGTGAGTGAGAGACGCTATACTGAAAAGAAAGGCAAAGAGGTAGAGTCGTTACAACACAACACAATAGTAGATTGAGCATACAAATATGTGCATAATTGATTTTTGAAGGACACTTCAGCAAGAGAGAGAGAAAGAGGGCTTACTGTGGATGAAATAAAGAAAAATGAAGAAGATGAAATGAAGAAAGAGAAACAAGCTGAAGAAGGAGATGAGAGAAATAAAAATGATTAATTGTGTGGATATGGAAATGGTAGAGAAAAAAAAAGGTCTAGAAGATAAGGAATGGGTGGAGGAGAATAAATCAAATGAAAAAACAAAAACAAAAAACCTGGCTTGTA
>NW_027069695.1:297797-332951 GCF_002906115.3 Quercus suber | reverse complement strand
TTTGAACCATCTTTTGAACAAGAGGATAAGTCATTTGCAGACAAAGGTTCTGCAATTTATTCATAAATTCAAAGCCATCACCAGATTGCAAAAAAAAGATAACATCACATCATATCAATCTACATTGTACAATAACTAATCATATGATCTAGCAAATCCATTATAGGCAAAAATCTGTTCTTTCATACAGAGTACAAGTCTCAATGATTGGAAAACATAAAAAAAAAAAAAAACCATTCTATGCTGTCTACCTAATAAAAATTAAACATAAAACATTGATAAAGCAAAGAATAAGCCCAATAACAAAATCACTAATAGCAAAGTTACAAAAATAATTAAGCCCAATCTACTAATTTTACACTATATGCTCCCGGTAACCCCTACATAAAGCAATAAAACCAACATGAGAATAACAAGAATGCCATGGGCATGTTGAAGAATAATAATAAAAAAAACTGTACCTGATAGGCAACCCGCACTTTTGAACCATCTTTTGAACAAGAGGATAAGTCATTTGCAGACAAAGGTTCTGCAATTTATTCATAAATTCAAAGCCATCACCAGATTGCAAAAAAAAGATAACATCACATCATATCAATCTACATTGTACAATAACTAATCATATGATCTAGCAAATCCATTATAGGCAAAAATCTGTTCTTTCATACAGAGTACAAGTCTCAATGATTGGAAAACATTAAAAAAAAAAAAAACCATTCTATGCTGTCTACCTAATAAAAATTAAACATAAAACATTGATAAAGCAAAGAATAAGCCCAATAACAAAATCACTAATAGCAAAGTTACAAAAATAATTAAGCCCAATCTACTAATTTTACCAAAATAAAAAAGCCCAACCCTTTAAAATTTTTGTAACAAAACTAATCTGTAAATTTAAAGTTTCGATCCGTCCATCAAATTCCCAAAGGAAAAAATAAAATAAAAATCACATACTATGAGTGAGTGAGAGACGCTATACTGAAAAGAAAGGCAAAGAGGTAGAGTCGTTACAACACAACACAATAGTAGATTGAGCATACAAATATGTGCATAATTGATTTTTGAAGGACACTTCAGCAAGAGAGAGAGAAAGAGGGCTTACTGTGGATGAAATAAAGAAAAATGAAGAAGATGAAATGAAGAAAGAGAAACAAGCTGAAGAAGGAGATGAGAGAAATAAAAATGATTAATTGTGTGGATATGGAAATGGTAGAGAAAAAAAAAGGTCTAGAAGATAAGGAATGGGTGGAGGAGAATAAATCAAATGAAAAAACAAAAAACAAAAAACCTGGCTTGTAGGTGGGTGGGTGGGTGGGAAACGGAAAAGGAAAACTAGGTAAAGATAATTATATAATTCTAGTTCAACTATAATATATTTTTATATTACTATATATTAGGTTAATATATTGATATTATATAATGTGCAATATATATATAAATATATATTAAAGTAGTAGTAATTTTAAGATGGTATACTGGTATCAACTAGTACAAAAATATTTTGTTTCTAGTCAAATTAACTGCCTTGATTTATTATTACTCATTGGAGTTTCATAATATTCAATCAAAAAAAAAAAAAAAATTGGAGCTTCATAATAATTTTGTTTTTATACTTCAGCCTCCCTTAACTTGGAGTCCTAGTTCTGTCCCTGGATGCAGATGCTCTGTGCATATGTGCTGGTGAGAATGGTGCTACTTGCATCCCTCCTGGAACCCCACCTTCATTGCTTGTTGATGGTTTATTATTGTACACTCAACAAGATGATGTCTTGTAAATGTGGTCCCGATTTCGGAGATGATGTATTTGTTCTCATATCTATAGGAAGATACTTACAGCTGTTGTGCTTTGTAATTGCTAATTTGCTGGTTTTTCAAAGGCAAGTTATTGGATCAATCAAATCAATTTGCCATATCTTGGTATTAAAAAAAAAAATTAAAAATTAAAAAAAAATGCAAAAATGCAAAACTCACCCTCTAAGTTTCATCACTTTTCATTTTAGTCCTCTAAGTTTGAGTTTTATCATTTCAGTCCTTTAAGTTTCATTTATTCTTAATCAAGTCCTCCCTTAACAATTGCTGTTATCTACATAAAAACACCATTTTGTCATTTTCAAAAAAAATTAATTTTAGTTTATTATTTTAGGAAAACGTTAATTTCAACCAAAAAAAAAACCCAGAAATTATACTAAGAATCGACGAACATCATTGAAGAACAAAATTGAATCCCTACCCCATGCCCTAGCCCAATACCAAGAGATTGAGAAAGAGAATGAGAGATACAGTAGTTGGGACCCATAGGTTGAAGATCAATGGGTACTCCTTAGCGAAAGGCATGGGGGTCAAAAAGTTCGTCGCTTCTAATACCTTTGCTGTCGGCAGCTACGCCTAGGCCGTCTACTTCTACCCCGACGGCAAAAGCTACGAGGATAACGCTGCCTATCGCTCTTCGTCGCATTGGCGAGCGAGGGTATCGATGTCAAGGCACTCTTTGAGCTCATGCTTTTGGACCAAAGTGGCAGGGATAATCAAAAGGTCCATAGCCATTTCAATCGCATGATGGACGTTGGACCTTATACTCTCAAATATCGCAGAAGCATGTGGTAATATTTGTTAATTGCTTTGTGATTTAATTATGAAGGAAATTTTATGATTTGATTGATTGATGAATTAGCAATGCAAAGTTTGGTTCTTTATGTTATAGTTTGAAATGGGTTTCCTTTAATTTTTTTCAATTCTGGTGAGATTTGGTGGTATCTCCTGTTCTCTTTCTCAATCTCTTGCTATTGTGTTGGGGTATGGGGTAGGGATTCAATTTTGTTCTTCAATGATGTTCGTCGTTTCTTATTATAATTTCTGGGTTTTTTTTTTTGGTTGAAATTAACGTTTTCTTAAAATGATAAATTAAAATTAAAATTTTTAAAAACCACAAAACGGCTTTTTTAATGTAGATAACGACAACATTTAACAGATTGTTAAGGGAAGACTTGATTGAGAAGAAATGAAATTTAGATGACTGAAATGACAAAACTCAAATTTAGAGAACTTAAATGAAAAGTGATGAAATTTAGAAGGTGAATTTTACATTTTTGCCCAAAAAAATACTATTGAGTACTCATTACTCTTCACTTACGCGCTTTTCCTTTATGAGATAAAATTAGTTGGAATTTTATACTCATAAATTCCAAATTCATTTGATTTTTCAAACTCGTGTAAAAAACAAAAACTTTCATTAAACAAAAAGGTTGTAGTAGAGGTACTTTTAGTACAAATCTCTGAGACACGAAACCCAAATAATATAAAATAAGATAAAATTATCAAATATCATGAGAGCTGACCATAACTATGAGAAAAAAATATTGATGCAGTAGATTTCATCTGGCTGATTTTTTATTTCTCCTTTTCAACTAACGGGAAAGGCTCCCATCAGAAAAATAAAAAAGGGAAAGGCAAACCGCAAACGTGACCAACTGTGGGTCACATGGCTCACTTATTAGACAATTTTAGACTTCCTAGCCTCACGTGATTAACTTCAGCAGCATTTTTTTTTCCCCTCTTTGTTACGGTTTCCTCACGTTTGGTTTTCACTCTTCAATTTGCTCTGTCGCCACTGTTTTTTCTTATTTTTGATTTATAGCTCACATTGATTTTGAAGAAGCAGAACAAGGCACGCAAGCTCACTATTGTTGTAAACACTCGTTAAGTTTTCTCTCTTTCAATATAAGTTGTTGGCTTTTATATATATAGATGGTCCAAGTTACACCTACTTATGGCCAAGGCGACTTTAAGATATATATATATATATATAATTATTGGATACTCCTGAAATACTGTAAATGTATACTCTCTTATCTCTCACTAATTATGGGTCTCGTTAATTAAATTCATGATAAGACTTACAATTCATGTAAGTGGGAAAAATACACATTTATTATACTCTTAGAGCATTCAATGAAGAAAAGTCAAAGCTTTTAAGGACATTTCTTAGTGTTAGAATATAAGCCCAATGAATTTAGGCAATTAGTTTTAGGTTATTTGTTCATCACACATTGTTTACCTACATATAAGGCAGATCAATGTAATTTATTACAAACAATTTAATATATAATCTTCTAGACTTTATCATTTTGAGAGGTGACAGAATATAGAAGTGCCACAAAAGCCACGAGACCATTTGGTATGTCGTACTTTTTGAGCACCCTTCCAGAAAAACTTGGAGTCCTCTCTAAAATTAAACTAATCTCACGTTAGTTTAGTAAAAATAAAAAATAAAAATTGAAAATACAAGCTGGAAAAAATAAAAGAAAAAAAAATGGTTGGTGCATAAAATAAGTTTGAGAAATGATATGTCCATGACATTTTTACAACATTTTCACAACAAATCTTAGGATCATTAGCATTGGAAAATGCTAATGCTATTCTATTTTACAATTCTAAAAGCCCACAATTCTATTATACCATCCTATTTTACAATACCTCCACATCCCAAAACTCTATTTTTATTAAAATATTATTTCTTTCCAACCCACCCTTAATGTTTACCTTCATACACAGCTTTCTCCATATAATGCCAAAACTCAATTCCGGACTCACACACCCGAAGAGAGAGAAAGCGTTAGAAGAAAGAGACACCCAAGACCAAGAGACCCATCTTCAAGCTTCGGACCAAACCCAGATCACACCGCCCCGCTCCCATCCACATGCCTGTGAGTTCTCACTTGCTTCCTCTCTTTTCTCTCTTCTTCCTCATCTCCTCTTCTCTTCCATTTCCGACCTCTTCTCCTCCGTCACTCTTAAACCCAAGCCCGGACCCAATTAACTTTTTATAATCATATTTTGTATGGGTGGTGGCGGGTTGTGCTTGTCCTTGTTGGTGGCTGGTGGCTGGCTTGAGCTTTGCAACTGCAAGTGAGTGATGGCCCGTAGACTCTGTTCCCGTCTTTTCCATTTCCATTTGCAGCAACCGTTTGTTTCCCTAAGGTCTTTGCAGTGGATCGTGGATCGTGTTTCGATGAGTTTTAATTTTGTTGGGTTTTGATTGATTTTGGTGGGATTTGATTTTTGTGGTTAGGTTCATGGGTTGATCGGAGTGGCTTTGGGTGCTAGTTGTGGATGGGTATGGGTTATGGTGTTGGTGGCGGATTGATTTTGGGTTGGGGTTTGATTTTTGTGGTTGGGTTCGTGGGTTGATCGGAGTGGCTTTGGGTGCTAGTTGTGAATGTGTATGGGTTATGGTGTTGGTGGCGGATTGATTTTGGGTTGGGGTTCACGGTGATGGAAGGTAGGTGGGTGAGTGGGTTTTGGTTGATGGTGGGTATGGTTTGTGGTGGTGGTGGCTAGTGGTGGGTTGAGAAGGAAGAGAGCAGATGGGAAATATAGAAGGAAGAGAGAGAAGATTTCGTGGGAAAAAACATAATAAAATATTATTATTATTTTTACAATACTGCTACAGTACAATTCAATCTTTAGAATTGTACTGTAGCAGAATGGCAAAAAAATTTGCAATTCTTACCTTTAGCATTCCTTGATGCAATAGATTTTGAGGCTTAAAATTCTAAATACACCTTACATATGGCATTAGCATTCTCCAATGCTAATGCTCTAAGTGGTAGGTTGTTACTGGTTGTTATTGTTGGAGCAAAAAGGTAATCTTAGTGTTAGGTTCAAATTTAAACCTATAGCAACTAACCACCTATAATTTGTTGTGAAAATGTTATAGAAGTAGCACATCTCAATAAGTTTTGTAACTGGCTTCGAATTCTTTATAAAATGTCATATGTGGCTCTCATCCTTTTACAACGCATGGAAGTATTGATAGGATATTTTTCTCAATAAATCATTGAATTTTAATATTAATTTTACTTATACAACAACATTTTCATGGGACAATATTAATTTATTTTTCAAAGTAAATTGTTAACTATAGATTCATAGAAACGGAAGTTATCATAAAAATTAATGCTGCATCAGGTGACACTGTAGCAAGGTTCTAGATTCATTGTCATTATAGATAGAAAATTAAAATGTGTTACTCTTTTCTATTTGTAAAATAGACTATCATTGGATTTTATACTTAAGATTTGTGGGTGAAACAATGTTATAATTATTAATTGATAGTACAAGATTTTTTAAGCACAATCCTAGCTAGTTAATTATTTACAACTTTTTTTTTTTAATAAAGAAAAGCAAAATGAAGGAAAGCAAAATGTTTGGCATATAGTAATACCTGAATTTTGTGATTCTTAAGTAAAGGATGATCAAAAGCCGGTTGCTTATATATGTCCACACAATCAAATTCACGATCATCTCTTGACTGTACATGTGAACAAAATTAATCTTGAATCTTGAAATAATAAATGGTTAATATGGCAAAAAAAAAAAAATTTTGCGAACTCAAATATTACAATTTGATTATATATTTGCATTAATGAAAATATCTCTTTGTCCAACTATTAGGTTGTAGACTTGTAGTTGTGCAAAAGCTGATTTTAATTTGGACTTATTATAGTAATATAACATCTTCAAAAAAGAAAAAGAAAAAATTGATTATATATATATATATATATAATAGATGACGACTTTTTATCCAATTATTGGGTTTTTTTTCCCCTGTTTTCTTTTAGGGCCATGTCTACTACCCTAGTGCCCGATTGATCAGCATCAGTTGCAGACTCATCAAAAAATAAATGTGTACTCCTTCCTTTCACATAAATTGTGGGTTCAAGTTACACCTGATGTTACTCTATAAGAATTATACGTTTTTTGAACTATTGATTTCCATTAGATCTAATGATTAAAACAACACTAGTGACATACCATATCTAATATCATTAAGTAATTAAATTCTCTTCTAAAAATAAACAAAAAATCAATTAACACTTTCAACCCATGATTCTCAAAAAAAAAAAATAAATAAATAAATAACAAAAAAAAAAAACACTTTCTCCCTACCATTTTCTTCTTCTTCTATCCCTCTTTCTTTCTCTCCCATGACTCATCTGCTCAGACCTCCATAAACTCCTCAAATGACTTAATGATATTAGATATGGCATGTTATTAATGTTTTTTTAACCATTAGATTTAATGAAAATCAATAGTTTAAAAAATGTGTAACTTGAACTCATCTTTTATATATATGTGTGTGTGTGTGTGTGTGTGGGCTGAGTTTAAGTTATCCCTGATGTAACTTTAAACAATATTACACCACTCAAAATTTTTTAATTAAATATGAATTTTGATAAATCCACTATTAGATTACATTATCTTTATATATTTTCTATACTTGCAAAATTTCAATGTGATTAAAGACTAATAGTCATATTATTAATCAATTATTTAAATTCAAGTTTTTATAGTTTAAAATAATGCATAAAAGATAAATTTATGGATTGAATAGTAAATAACATCAAATTGATATGAAAATTGACATGAATGTTAGGGTCCAAGTTACACTTGGTGTGACTTTGTAAAAGTTATACAATTTTTACACCATAGATTACTAAGAGATCTAAAGGCTAAAAAACATAGTTGATTATTTATTACTTTCCGACTATTTATGTAATTAATAGCAATTTTTTTTCTTTCTCCTTAAAAAAATTTGGTTTGCAATGCAATTGTAAGTGAGTGAACAACCATTGATATCTCCTTGTTAGGAAAACAAAAGCTGCGATATAGTTAAATGCCATACCAAGCTGCGGATTACTGAAGATGAGATCTCTACAATGTCTCTTTTTTTTTTTTGGGTTAAGAAATACTGAAATAATGTCAATAAGGAAAACTTTCAGTAAAAGTAGTACTTTAAAATTCAAGATATGGCGAGGTGACCTGCAAGGTTTTTTTTTTTTTTGAGAAGAAAAAAAAATCTTCATTGTATTTGCAAATGTGTGATGAGTCTAATATATATATATATATATATATCTAAAAACCTTCAACCAAATAACACATGTACATGTTTTATTATTTTTATATTTACTCCAACATATTTTTAACTATTTTCGCTGATCAAGAACAATAAGAGTATGTTTGGTAACTGTTTTTCCTCTTATTTTCTATTTCCAAAAACAATTTTCTACTTTTGAGACTAGAAAACTTGTTTGGCAACTCAAAATGGATAGAAAATAAAAATTGTTCTCAAAACTCATTTCGTGAAGGAAACTAAAAACATGTAAAATGTTGTTTTCAGTTTCTAATTTTTAAAAGTCAATGAAAATACGCATTTAATTTAATGAATTTATCTCATTTAATGAGTTAACATTAGAGTTCAAATCCTAGTAATAACATATTTTAGTATTTTCTATTTTTTCTTCAAAAAATTATCTTTTTAATTTCAACTAACCAAACATGTTTTTGATTTCAAAATACAAGAAAATTGTTTATTTATTTATTTATTTATATTCCCAAAAATAAGTTTTTGAAAATAGAAAACAAAAACCGTTACCAAACATAAACTAACATTCTACTTAACAACAATTTCAAAATATGTGACATGATAAAAGCAAGCTAATAGTTTTTAAAAGTAAAATATAAACAAGGAAGAGCATTCTCATCAAAAGTCGGATAAATGCTAAGAGCTATTTTTAGTAACAAAACCACTAAAAAAACCCCTACATCAATGGTGCTAAATTTTAAAATTTTTAGCACCTTGTTATAGTAAGATGTTATTACTAACACCCTACTGTAGCAAGTTGCTACTCATTTTTTATTATTTTTTTATTCTCCTAACGAGAATGCTCTTAGAAATATAAACTCATAGTATATACCTGATGGGAATGCTTATATGCTAGCACTTAGTTTTTTTTTTTTTTTTACAAAGCAAAAATTATATTATAGTTTAATTTAAGTGTATATGTATGTGAGGGTTTTAGTTAGCTCAACTTGTAAAGTTTCTGAATAAAAAATTTGGGGTTCAATTCTCGCCTACACCCAAAAAATAAAATTTGTGTATACGTGTGTGAAGCTCTCTTACTAATATTGCATCCTTAACTTATCCTTTTTATTCACATTTCTTCTCTTCCTATTCTATAAGTATGCGTAAAGAATTTTATCTAAATTTTGTCATGATAATTATTAAATTAAAATAAATGTATTTATATCATTAATACATGATAATTAATTAATATTTGACATAAATGCAAAAACTTAATGAGATAAAAGGTTAAAATATAGGGTAAAATATCATTTTCGTCCTTAAACTATCACAAAAATTCTTTTTTCGTCCCTAAACTTTCAAAAGTTCTATTTTCGTCCCTAAACTTTCAAAAGTTCTATTTTCGTCTCTAAACTTTTTCAAACGTATTGATTTTCATCCCTCCTTCTAACGGAGTGTTGACGTGGCTTGACAGAGTGTTGATGTGGGAGGGACGAAAATCAATACATTTGGAAAAGTTTAGGGATGAAAATAGAACTTTTAAAAGTTTAGGAATGAAAAATAAACTTTTGTGATAGTTTAGGGACGAAAATAGAATTTTTGAAAGTTTAAGGATGAAAAACGAACTTTTATGATAGTTTAGGGACGAAAATGATATTTTACCCTAAAATATATGATGCTTAATTGCTGTTTTGACATAAATGCAAATTATCAATGACGTTGAGGTGGAAATTAAATAAAGAGAATATTCTCTTTTTATCTCAAAGAATATACCGCACCATATATATATTAATTGATTTTTTTGACATAAATACAAATTATTAATGAGGTGGAACTGTGGAAGTTAAATAAAGAGAGTATTCTCCTTTCTTTCAATATTTTTTTGTTTGTACATAAATATCTTCTCTGGTTTTTTTTTTTTTTAATATAAAATATAAATTATACTCTAACACAATCTAAGTATATATAATATATGTGTGTGAATCACCTTTTTGGAGGCTTGAATTCTAAGGGCACGTTTGGTACACTATAATGATTATTACATGAAAATAGAAATAAGTATTATAAGGAATACATTAAGTTGGAATGTAATAAGTATTACTATTAAGTCAAATTTCCTAAAATACACTTATTTTAATGTGTTCAAAATAGTGCTAATAATTAACAAGAATAAAAATTTATTTTCTTTCCTTTTGAAGATGTGACAACTAATAGCCTTTTATGAAATTTTTTTAAAAAGTTATTACATAAAGTGAATGAATAAATATTCAGTACTTTTAATAAGGAATAAATATTCAGTACTAATTTAGTATAGTATAAAAAGAATGTGTAATTAAATTATTTTTAAGTCAAATTTACTAAAATACACTTATTTTTTGGTGTTCAAAATAGTGCTAATAATTAACAAGAAAGAAAATTTATTTTCTTTCCTTTTGAAGATGTGGCAACTAATAGCCTTTTAAAAAAAAAATTAAAAAATTTGTTACATAAGGTGAATGAATAGATATTCAGTACTTTTGATAATGAATACTTATTCCTCATTTTGAAGAATAGTTATTCATAAAGAATAACTATTAATTGTAAGAAAAATATAACCAAACAATCGAATAGTTATGTCATAATAATATCTATTACATTACAGTGTCTATTACAATCTACCAAATGTGCTCTAACTTTTATGTAGGGATGGCAATGGGGCGGAGCGGGTCCGAAGGATGGGGTCTTTGCCCCCGCCATGCAAGATTTTGTCTAGCCCCATTCTCGCCCTACTCCGCATGACGGGAAAAATTTTCTTGCCCCATCCCCGCCCCTTGGAGCCCCACGAAACCTCGCCCCATCCTGTAAAACTCTACTACTTTTGTTAATTTGTCATACAACTAGTACAATTTTTTTAATGAAACCTATTTCATTAATAAAAATATACTTAAAATTACAACTAAATTTATCCCATCAAATCAAATCAATTTTTAGAAATAATTGAATAATATATCAAATTGTTTAACAAGACAATCATAAAACATAAAACAATCTTATAGTATAACATATGACAAAATAAAGGCAAAGAACCACATTGGGAAGAATAAAATAAGCTAATATTGATATGTTTGTTTAAATAGTAGGGTTTTAAGATATGAAAAATTTACAATTTACAATTATAATTCTTAACAATGCGAGGCGGGGCAAGGACGGGAATGGGCGGGGTAGGGTGGGTTTAAAAAGTCTAAACCCATCCCTGCCTCCCATGGTGCGGGGTTAAAATCTTGTCCCATCTCCGCCCCACCACCTTTGCGAGGCATAGCGGGGAGGGGTGGGGAAAAATTGTCATCCTTACTCTTACCTCCTACATCTCACAAATACTTATACTTATGAAAGGTATGTGATGGTTCTTCTCTAGTATTTTAGTATTGTTGGTACTTGCTATATTACCAAATTCCATTAATTTTAGAATACATGTCTCATCAAGTAGGATGGTATTTATAATTTTTCCTTATAATTATTAAAGATATACAACATGTAATCCATATTAATTTTAATGACGAAATGCTTAAATTTTGACTAAATTATATTACTCATTTTGGCATTATAATTATTTATTGAGAAAAGTTGTGTCATTGTATACAATTTAAAAAAAAAAATCAAAATCAAAATTTATTTTAATTCAAAGGGGCTTGATGTTGGTTTGCAAAGATCAATCATACTGTCGACATTGATGGAGGGCCGATTGTTACTTGCAATTATTCTAATAAAACAATAACACTTTATTTATAGGGAAAAGTTTACAGATGTTTTAAAAGTATTGGTTTGCAAAAACAATTGTTTTTTGTTGCAATTTTTTATATTTCTCATGAAAATGGTATTAAAAATTTCATAAAATGATCCATTAACAAATGCGCACTCATTAATTAGACCTAATCTTTCAATGGCAGAACTAGGAATTTCTTCTGGGGGGGGGGGGGAACCTAAATATACAAAATGCAAGACTTAGGTACAATTAGAACTAGGAATTTCTTCTGGGGGGGGGGGGGAACCTAAATATACAAAATGCAAGACTTAGGTACAATACTTAGGTGTTGTTTCTTAGGTTCTCATCTTAAAATTTTGTTATGTGTCTTTTTTCTTATGGAATAAAAATATATTTTTTAGTTAAGTCACCACATGACAAAATTTTAAGAAGGGAACCTAAGAGAACAGTACCTAAGGTACTGTATATAAGTTTTGTCCATATACAAAGGGCAAAACTTAGGTATAGTATTTAGGTGTTATTCCTTAAGTTCACATTTTAAGATTATGCCATGTGTCTTTTTTCTCATGGGATGAAAGTATATTTTTTAGTTAAGTCGTTACATGGCAATATCTTAAGAGAATCTAAATCAAAATATTATTACATAAATGAGCTCTTTTATGATAATAAAATCTATATTCTTAGACTTTTATATTTAAGCATTTTAATGAGTTAAACATCTAAAATTTCAGTATTTTTTTTTTTTTTGATACGAAATGCTCAATTTTATTGAACTGGAGAAAATAACAAAGCGTCTTGAATCACCAACGATTCAATGAAAGATGGACAATCCTCCATCCAGGTTACAAAAGAGTCTAAATCTTTAGCATAAGCTGCTAAGATATGAGCTGGCTTATTAGCCTGTCTTCTCACATGCAGTGATTCAAAAGTGCGAAAAGCATGAAGTCTTCGGTGGGTCCCAAAGATTAGACTTGAGATAGAAGTCGGTGCAGCTGTAGGGTCCAGAAGTGCCTGCCATGCATTGCGTGAATCTGTTTCAAGTAAAATATCTCTGATACCAACCTCCCATGCAAAAAGAACCGCTTCGTCCATGGCCTTGGCTTCAGCCTCCAAAGGTCCCAACGGCAAAGGAAGGCGTTTGCTCATGGCAGCAATCACGGATCCTTCATGGTCACGAATAAGCACTCCGATGCCAGATGTACCAAGGTTTGAGAAAACCGCAGCATCTACATTTACTTTGTACCAAGGGAACGCCGGTGGAACCCATCTAGCGTCGGAGTCGTCCTTGAACAGTGGTGGACGAAGATGAGCATGATGGTATTCTAGAAGCAAAACTCGGGCTTTGTGGACAATCTCGTGAGGGGATTGGCAAGCATTGCCCAGTCGGGCTTTGTTTCTATTGAACCAGATGCTCCATGCCGTGGTGACCGTTAGTTCTAATAGTTCAGAGCACATGTGCTGCTTGAAAATCAGGTGCCAAAGGAGATCCTTGAAGTGCATGAAACTGAGTCCGTTGCAATCAAACGGGATATCCGAAATGCTCCAAACTTTCTTAGTGAAAGGGCAGTCCCAAAGAAGATGTCCCACCGTTTCTGGCTCACTATTACAGGTTTCACAAGTTGGTGAGTCAAGGATATGATGATGGCAGAGGTTGGCTTTGGTGGGGAGAATATCTTGACACGCTCTCCAGGTAAAAAGCTTTATCTTGCTTGGAGTATGGAGATTCCATATTTTCCTCCAAAAGCTGGTGTGGAGCGTGTTATTGGACGTTTCTTCAACCAGGTCACACCGAGTCATGGAGATGGCCACCTTGTACGCACTGTTCACTGTGAAGTTGCCTTTGGTAGTATAGGCCCAAACAAGCTTATCTCTTGAGCAATAATAACTTTGAATCTTGATTTTTTTCTTTTGGTTCTTTTATTAAAAATCAATTAAGGATGACGTCTTTATAAATTACTTACATTTTAAAACCTGGATATTAAAATTTTTAAAACTATCTATATACCCGATTAAATATATTAAATACTAGACAAATAACTCAACCACTATATATTATCACTTCCAGCAACACAACAAACTACTATAATCAATATATAAATGTAAAACCAACAATATCAAGGCACTGCTGTTGACAAATATAAAAATAGGAAAAATTACACTTTATCATCCTAAACTATGCACTAAATTACATTTTGCACCCTAAACTATCCGACTGCACACTTTGCACCCTAAATTATTACACTTATCACAATTTACACCCTAGTGTTATTTTTGCTGTTATGTTTAACAAAATCTTGCTGTATGTGACAAACACGTGCTTCTTACTTAGGTGGAACAAAATTAAAAGACTGAAACACCCTTCTTCAAATCAATCAAAACAAAACACAAAAATTTCCACATCTCCCTCTGTCTCACTTGGTGCCATCCTCTTCCCGTTTGAAAACTTTGACCTGGTGCTTTTTCCCTAAATTATTCATAAAATTATGCTATTTGGCAAAAAAAAAAAAAAAATGCCAGATTTTCAGAATCAGCCTCTCTTTTTTTTTTTGGTTGGAAATAGAGGTAATTTGCAAATTTATTTTTATAGAAATCAGAAAATTTTGGATTTATTTTTCTTGTGGAGCTTGGATAGTCCGTAGGCCTAGGAATGGGCCATTTTTTTTAGGTTCTTTGTTCTAGTTCAATCTTTTTTATGGATCTCCTATCAAAAAAAAAAAAAAAATTTATGGATCAACTAATTTTATTTGGGTTGTTTGTACCGGTTCAACTCTTTTACTGGGTTTTTAATTTTTTTTGCTGGAATAAATCATGAATTTAAAGGATTATCTTAAGGTCTAAATTCTAAATTTTGTTGTTCAAAAAAACTTTCTAAAATTTGAGAGCGGTTCAATAAGGAAAATTTTCTCTAATTTAGAAATTTGCTTCTATATTTAATAGGAAATTTTAAAAGTCAGGGGCCACCTTAGATTTGCCTCTACATTTTTTATGGTAATATTTTTGTAGTAATATTTTTGTATCGATAACACTAATTGACTATATGCAATTTTGTAGAAGCCCCCAATGATAGAAATTGGAAGGGCAAGGGAGCTCAAACTTGCCTAAAGATGATTGTAGACTTTAAAAGTAAGGAAGTGGAATTCTGTCACTAGAACGGACCACACAAATAGAGGTGATCTAGACTAGGCCCAAATCCCTTCTTTAGAGTATGAATTCCGAAAGAAATTCTCAGCGCGCAATGCAAGACTCATGGGTGAGGTAGCCATATATGTTACATTTCAATAACAAACCTTTATATTTAAGAGCTCATTAAGATGGTTCGAAGGGCACTAAAAAATATTTTAAAAAAATGTCATGCTAAAAGGCAGCTTTTTTAATTTGTTAACAATCCACTTCCTGTATAAAGAAAAATGTAACTAATGACTATGGAGAGACAGTAAATTCTTATACAAGCCTTATACGAAACTCCTCATTCACAAGATCATCAAGTTGCCTCATAACCTACAAAGGATGTCTTTCTACTGATTTGGGCCTCTACCAATTTATCATCGATGAGACTTGAGAGTGACAATGTTCCTCTTAAAGTTATGGCATATGATATTTGGTGGGTTCTTCATGCTAATTGGAATATATAATATTAGGCGGTTTGCTAAAAGATTAAGAGATCTCAGTTCTTATTGTAGTAGGAAATAGTAGGTCATGTTGCTTATACTTTGGCAAAGGAGGTGTTAATTGTAACTCCCAGATTTGTGTAGAAGATTGTCCTAACTTCCTTTTGCCTTGTTTGTTACATGATATGAATGAATTTAATGCTTTTGTTTAATTTTAACAATAAAAAAAAATTGGGGAAGAGGATTTGGGTATGGTTCTTTTTACTAGAGTTGAAATAATATTACTAAAAACACAAATAACTAACTAAATAAAAAAATTGTAGTTTCATTTTGAGTTTGTCTAAAGCCATACCAAATTTCACAATGGTTGAAGTGGTGACTTGTAATTAAATTATAATAGATATGAATATATGATGTTAAAGATGATTTGATCTAGGCAAAAATATTACTTTAGTCTCTACATTTTAGGGTCACAATCAATTTAGATCATTCATTTTGGTCAATATTATTTTTAAATTGCAACCAATCTGATCATTAATTCACTAACAAAAAATATCATATGGCAAACAATTTATATAGTTGGCACACTTAAAACTTACGTGCCTAATATAATAATAATAAAAATATATAGAGACCAAATTGATTGTAAGTTGAAAATTGATTGTGAACTCAAAATTTAGAGACCAAATTGACTGTAAAATGAAAATAACATAAAACAAATTAACTACTACAAAAATGTAAAAACAAAATTAATTGTGACCTCAAAATGTTGTAACCAAATACTATTTTAAACCCTGGATTTAGAAGTGTTATTATAAATGCTAGTGTCACAAGCCACAATGATTTCCTTGAGATGGGTTGAGAGCCAGCCCACGTGAACACAATATCAGTGGGCTTTCTTATTTTGTAACAGACCAAGGAAGGCCCAAAGCTTCAAANAGAACGGACCACACAAATAGAGGTGATCTAGACTAGGCCCAAATCCCTTCTTTAGAGTATGAATTCCGAAAGAAATTCTCAGCGCGCAATGCAAGACTCATGGGTGAGGTAGCCATATATGTTACATTTCAATAACAAACCTTTATATTTAAGAGCTCATTAAGATGGTTCGAAGGGCACTAAAAAATATTTTAAAAAAATGTCATGCTAAAAGGCAGCTTTTTTAATTTGTTAACAATCCACTTCCTGTATAAAGAAAAATGTAACTAATGACTATGGAGAGACAGTAAATTCTTATACAAGCCTTATACGAAACTCCTCATTCACAAGATCATCAAGTTGCCTCATAACCTACAAAGGATGTCTTTCTACTGATTTGGGCCTCTACCAATTTATCATCGATGAGACTTGAGAGTGACAATGTTCCTCTTAAAGTTATGGCATATGATATTTGGTGGGTTCTTCATGCTAATTGGAATATATAATATTAGGCGGTTTGCTAAAAGATTAAGAGATCTCAGTTCTTATTGTAGTAGGAAATAGTAGGTCATGTTGCTTATACTTTGGCAAAGGAGGTGTTAATTGTAACTCCCAGATTTGTGTAGAAGATTGTCCTAACTTCCTTTTGCCTTGTTTGTTACATGATATGAATGAATTTAATGCTTTTGTTTAATTTTAACAATAAAAAAAAATTGGGGAAGAGGATTTGGGTATGGTTCTTTTTACTAGAGTTGAAATAATATTACTAAAAACACAAATAACTAACTAAATAAAAAAATTGTAGTTTCATTTTGAGTTTGTCTAAAGCCATACCAAATTTCACAATGGTTGAAGTGGTGACTTGTAATTAAATTATAATAGATATGAATATATGATGTTAAAGATGATTTGATCTAGGCAAAAATATTACTTTAGTCTCTACATTTTAGGGTCACAATCAATTTAGATCATTCATTTTGGTCAATATTATTTTTAAATTGCAACCAATCTGATCATTAATTCACTAACAAAAATATCATATGGCAAACAATTTATATAGTTGGCACACTTAAAACTTACGTGCCTAATATAATAATAATAAAAATATATAGAGACCAAATTGATTGTAAGTTGAAAATTGATTGTGAACTCAAAATTTAGAGACCAAATTGACTGTAAAATGAAAATAACATAAAACAAATTAACTACTACAAAAATGTAAAAACAAAATTAATTGTGACCTCAAAATGTTGTAACCAAATACTATTTTAAACCCTGGATTTAGAAGTGTTATTATAAATGCTAGTGTCACAAGCCACAATGATTTCCTTGAGATGGGTTGAGAGCCAGCCCACGTGAACACAATATCAGTGGGCTTTCTTATTTTGTAACAGACCAAGGAAGGCCCAAAGCTTCAAACAAAGCCTATTCGGGAAAGCAAGGTTTTTTTTTTTTTTTTTGGGGGTAAAATTATCCACTATAAAATCCAGGAATGGAACCCTAATTTTAACTTCCCTCTTCAGTCGTCACTTTGCTTTCGTTTCCTGTGTCTGTGTTATAATTATTGTTTGGTAGAATAGTCCTAAATTTTTTGCTCAATGATGTAAACCAAAATTTTATTGAGCGGTTAGGCGTGGTTTTTCAATTCATTATCAGCTCTTTACTCAACACACCTTTCACTACCACCACAACCACATCCACCATCTACTCTTCTTTTATCATATATATATATATATATACATACAAATTTTATTTTCTATGGTGGTGGTTTGTAAAGGCTTTTGATGAATGCCCATTGCCTTAAAAAAAACAACCGTGGATGATCATTCAAAGCTATGAGATCTGAGGGCTATTTTTTTTTTTTTTTTTTTCATTTACATGCATTTCTTATATCTGGGTTTTTGTTTTTGTTGTGAATGATGATAAATGCACTGGGCTCTGAGCAGTTTTTAGTTATTGATGGAAATGCAGACTAGAAAGCTGTTTCTGATACTCCATAAATTTTTTTATTATATGTATTGTTGGGTCAAAATTTAGTGCTTTGAAAATGCCTACATGTACCCAAGTAATTTATCTCTATCTCTATCTCTATTTGTCCAATGATTTTCTTCATCAGCCTTTACTATGTTTTCTCTGTTGTCATCATCATTATTATGAGATATGGCTATAGCTATGACTATGAGATATGGGGGATTTATCTCTGTAGTACCCTTATCCTGTTTTATTAGAAATCTGATGTTTGAATTCTTGAACTGCTAGATGGTGATTAGAAGTACACTATTTGACTCAATCAATTCTAACTTATAAGTTTGTAACACCTTTATTACTCCCTTGTTCTTTAATTCCTTTTGGTTGTAAGTGGTGCTTTTGTTTACTAGTCATGTTCCAATTAGATTTTTTTTTTTTCAAATGGTGAAATTATTTCATACATGCTTGCTTATTGTTGTTTCTTTTAAACTGTGGCATATTATAATGGTAAACAAAGAATTTTGACAATAAACTTTGGTCACAGTCACACACCTGTCTTATGATTGACATTAATTTTAGGCATTTTGGTTCCTTTTCTAAAATGCACGTGGCTCTTGCTTGGCTATGGTTATAGTAGGTAATTTCTGATTCCTTTTCAATTTCTACTATTTTGCTAGATATTTTAGACTACCTTTTTTTTTCTCCTAGTATTCTTCAATTGATGAGGTTCACTTATTTTTGTAAAGTTGTGATTTTTTTTTTTTTTTTCGTTTCCATGATTGTAATTTGTACTAAATACCATGAAATTGTTGAACAGGTTATTTGTTTTGGCTCATATTATGGATTGGGCTGTGTGTTTTTGTTTAGTTTTCGCCTATGCAAAAGAAACCAATTGAGTGGGCCTTAGCAACCTATTTTGGAAATTAGGAAGGTCCATGTGAACTCAATTTTAGCGGGCTTTCTTATTTTGTAAGAGACCAAGGAACGCCTAAATCTTCAAACAAAACCCATTTTCAGAAAGGTAGGTTTCTTTTTGGGTAAAATTGTTCTCTATAAATTCTAGGGACTATCTTTACTGTCCACACATGGAACCCTAATTTTTACTTCTCTGTTCAATTTTCACCTTGCTTTCCTCTTTGTCTTTGTTTTAATTATTGTTTGGTCGAATAGTCCTTCATTTTGCCCAATGATGTATAAATCAAAATTTAATTGAGCGGTTTGGCATGGTTTTAAATTCATTATCAGCCCTTTACTCGCCACCACTTTCACAACCACCATCTACTCTTCATTTAACATACACATATATATATATATATATACACACTCATACGCACACTATTTTGTTTTTCTCTGGTGGTGGTTTGTAAAGGCTTTTGATGAATGCCCATTGCCTTAAAAAACTGTGGATGATCATTTCAAAGCTATGAGATCTGAGGGCTTTTCTTTATTTTCCTTTACATGCATTTATTATATTATATTATGTGTTTTGATTTGGATTTTTGTTGTTGTTGTTGTGAATGATGATAAATGCACTGGGCTCTGAGCAGTTATAATTTATCACTGCATTATTGATGGAAATGCAGCCTAGAAAGCTGTTTCTGATACTCCATAATTTTTTATATGTATGTATAGTTGAGCACATTGTAAAATTTGCAAGATTTCTTGTTCTTTGAATTATTCTATGTAATGTTGGGTCATAATATATCTTTTAAATAATGAAATTCTTTCATATTTGCTTGCGTATTGTTGGTTCTTTTAAACTGTGGAATGTTATAATAGTAAACAAATAATTGACTATAAATTTTGGTCACACCTGCCTTAAGATCAACATTAATTTTTTGCATTTTGGTTCCTTTTCTAAAATGCATGTGGCCCTTGCTTGGCTATGGTTATAGTTGGTAATTCCTGATTTCTTTTCTATTTCTACTAGTTTGCTAGATATTTTTAGACTACTTTTTTTTTTCTTCACTTATTTGATTTCTTCAACCCTAAATTGCGTTAAAAGAGAATTGAAGACTTTTTCATCTGCCCAATGACGAATTTAAATTGCATTGTGACAGTTATTTTGATTTTCATTTTGAACCCCATTGGCTCATCCAGTGAGCCCACCAGCATGTGTAGAGATTACTAGTTGCTGGTGGCTGTTGGCTACTGGTTGTGGTGGTGGTGGTGATGATGATGATGGTTGTTGTTGTTGTTGTTATTGTTGTTTTTATTTTTCTTGTTTCAAAATGTGGGAAGGCTCTTAATAAAAATCATAAGCTTCACTGTTCTTGAATACACGATCTGAGGGCTGCGGCAGCTTCTTCCCCATAACCAACCTTTTTCCTCCTTTAAATTGGTGTATTTTTGTCTTTTTAAATTTTTTGTTGCATAAATTCTTGTTCCAAACGGAAGCAGTTGTCTTGATTACTCAATTTGACCCATGCATGTGCAGTTGGTTGGATGTTTCAGATCCAAAAGCACTGATTAGAGTCTTTGGCAAGGTTATGGTCTCAATTGCCTCTTTTACTGTATATTATATAGCTTTTATTTATCACATATGCACTGGGCTGTGAGAGGTATATTGCTTCTTTAGATGGAGTTAGATCTAGAAAGCTCTATATCTGGATCTACCTGAAACAATTGCTGTATCATGTTTTGATTGTTGGTACTCAGGATATAGATGATCTTCTGTCTTTGACTAACATGCTTAAATTGTGGAGAGATTTTTTATTATTATTTTTAAATGATGTTGCTTTGTCTAAGTTATGCCTTCTGTATGGTTGAAGTCTTTGAGCTTTACAGTATTTACATCTGCCCAATGATGAAAAATAGTCCTGCTGAGTGGGGCTTTTGTTTTCTCGTTTTTAGTCTCCATCTCTACTGCCACACTCACCATCATCAATATGCTGCTGTTGCTGCATCTTCTTCTTCTTCTTCTTCTTCTTCTTCTTCTTCTTTATTGTTATTATTATTATTATTATTATTTGCTTATTGGTTTTGGTAGAGGTGGTAGTGGTTGGTATTCTTATTGCCACAAAAGATGTTGAATGGCTTTTAAAGAGAATCATAAGTTTCACCGTCGGTGAATCATTATAGCTATGAGATCTGAGGGCTGAAGCTTAGTTAATTTTTTACCTTGAAGCATTTTCTTTTACAAGTTTTGGTTCTAGAAGTGTTATATATTATCCGGATATCTTTCAGTCTTACTTTACTTTATTCCCTTACACTTGTTTTATATAAAATTTCAGATTATGATTGCTAAGTATGCAGTAAAAGTTATGGTTACAATTTGTATGTTTGCATAGCTGCTACTCCTTGAGTACTTTCAGTTGATCTTAGGTTTGTGAAGTAGCCTTGGATATGGTGCTGTAGGTTTATCATTAAGTATGATATCACCCACCATCCATTTTGCCCAATGATGTACAACTAAGAAGTATTGAACAATTGCATTGTTTTCATCCATGGTTGCACTTTTTGCACCACCAAATGGACTGTGTTTGTGTGTGTGCGCACGCGTGCATGTATTTGTGTTTATTATTTGGTGGTGTGAAAAGGCCTATGGTGAAGCCAGTGCCATTAATTGGAGATGATCTGTTTTAAGCTATGAGATCCGAGGGCCTTGCTTTTAGCATATTCCTTTTGGGTGGTTTTGAGTCATTTCTCTGTATCTGTAAACCTTGGATGATGTGTTTTGAGACAGAGATCTATGGTCTTTTCTTTTCTTTTCTTTTTTAATTGTATTTATGTTCTAAATGTTATTTTATGCACGTTGGGTGTGTTTCACATAGGGATTTCCTGTGGTAAATGAAAGAAGGATTGGTTAGAAATATTTAATTTAACTTTATGGATTCCAGTGTTTTTTTTTTGTTTATTGATTTTCATTCTCTATTTTGTTTTTATTTTTTGATTTTGTATTGACTTTACTAAAGTATGGTTTTGTTAAATACACAAAGGATGATGTTGAATAGCAAGTTTATAGTTTGCAGAGGTGGTCTCTCTTCATTTCTGTTCTTTTAGTCCAGAATCAGTGGAGCATATATTTTTCTTATGTCAAATCAAGCTACTAGTGTGGACAAAACCCTCTTCTGCCTGCTTAATTTCTTTATGCCTGGTTCAGGCTCCATCAGTGATCAGGTTAAATACCTGTTGTACTTGTACCTAATAATTTTGTGGTCACTCGGAGACTTACTTTTATTTGTGGCTATTCTACGTGACCAAACATGGATGCTACAATCTAGTTTTTGACAATGAATGAATCCTTGTAAGCTGGTCCTCTCCATCAACAGGGTTTTTCCTACTCCACACAAACATGCTTGGTCTTCCTTGGTTCCAAGTTCATTGAACCTGTCCCCATCAGGGTTGGTTGAAGTGTAATTTTTGGTGCTGCAGTTTGTATTGATTGCATTTCTATTCTTGGTGTGCGGTCAAAGTAAGAAAACTCCTGGGGAAGCTTTTGTGGGCTGAAGTAAAAGCTATGTTGCTTGCAATCTCTGAAGAGAAGAATCCTTGGATCTGATGTCCTTTTTGCGGGACATTCCTGGAATCTAAACACTTGTTCGAGAGACTTATGTACCCCCAACTAGACTAATAATATCTAGGCCTAGCTGATTCCTCTTTAAATTTTTTGGATTTCTCTTCGCTTTTGTGCACATGGAAGCCAATGTGGCTCGTCACTTGTTAGCCTGTTGGGCTCAATTGTTCATGAAGGGGCCCTATCTGAGTCATCCTAAATGGTTTGGGCTCCAAGGCTTCTTTTCTCAATAAATGAAATTATTAGCTGTAAAAAAGTGTTTTGCTTTCCTTAGTCATTTGACATATACCTCCTGGATTAAAATGTTGATTATTTGAATTGTGTATGTGTGGTACGTAATGAGATAACTGAGTTGTTTAATGGCTATGTATCATTTTATTGTCATCGATGACAATTTTCTCCTCCCCTCGACTCTCACTTCCAACATATGAATAAAAGCTTGAAGATATACTGATAAAAGGAAAACAACAAAAGAAACTAGAGATCGATCATACACAACTTCTCCTGAATTTTTAAACCAATGGAAAATTGGTTTTTAGTAAAGCAGCATTAGGATCGTAATTATGATCCTGGTATACCTTAAAAGATCCACTAACTATTTACAATGCATCATACTAAAAATCTAAGAGTTTGAAAAGCCACAGAAAAAGGGACAGCAATTTGTTCATGGCAACTAGACTTGATTGGAGAAAGGAAACGCAAGTGAGAGTGAAAGCAATAGAGGGTCTTCATCACCATCTTTATTGTTTTTGTTTGTCTGTGGCTCAGAATGCTTCTCCTGGTTAATTTTATTGTCCATTTCACCAAGAAAGGAAGGCATGACTCCCTGTTTCTTTAATTTGTTTTTGGGTACTTGCCCCTCTGTCGAAGATTTAGACACATCATATTCCCCACACTTTCTAAAATTATCCTCGGAAAAGGTAGTTGGACTGACACCATTTCTACCAAATGGAAATCTATCTGCAGAATTCTTTGAGACTCTAGAATTCTTGGATTCACGTTCTTGGTCCACAATATGTTCACTACTTTCTTGAAAACACGGTTTGAGATTCATATCCTGCTTCCTAGTATCTCTTTCTTGTCTCTGCCAGAAGAAAAAACTTCATCAGTACCATACTGATATTCTAAGGTAATCAGCATGTTGCTCTATTATTTAAAACCGGAAGAACAAATTAAATTGCATATTTGGCATGATTTTACGGTAAGAAACATAACATATTGGCCTTCGAATAAAAGTTAAACTGACATTTTGGTAAAAACAAATTGGAGGTACTTAAGTTAAAACCAAATCAAGATGAGAAATAGAATCGATAATTGAAGAAGCATATATATTCCAATCAATCAAGCATCAAATCTTCACTTGGCATTATGTACAGGTTATATTCTACACTACATACAATGAATTCCCCAAATTCAGTTATTAATCATTTCTTTTTAAACAAAAACAACCAAGTGCATTCTAAAAATATAAAATGTAGAGTGGAGTAGTACTTCTATAAACCAAGTCACTAAACAGAAGAAGAAATTTTAAAAATTTCATTTAAACATTGGGGATTTACTAAATGTAGTATATGTGTGTGTGTGTGTGTGTGTGATTACCATTTGGGAACTCTGTATGTCTTGTAAACAACTAAGCCTTCTTCCTCGAAATACACCCCATAAAAACAACAATTTGTTCCAACCTGCCAAGGACAAACAGGGTAATTTAAAGACGTGAATGAAAATGTGTAAGTGGATCCCTATATAACATTTGTCATTTTTATGGAAGAAAATTAAGCTACGTACAACTTACGCTGAGAATTTTCAGGAAGATAATTAGATAAAAAATTAATAGATCGATTCCGTCCAAATTTCCTTTGAGAGCCATGTCATTCTTAATCATGCATTCAAGCAATCTCTTGTAGTTTCTTCCATAGCTGCATAGAAGAATTTGGAAGTATGTTTTGAATGTCAGCATGAGAGGGAGCACTTTAATTCACAAAAGCAAATGCCAATACAAACCTTTCTAGGTCTTTTGCAAAAAAAGTAGAGTGCAATATTATCTTCTGTGGCATGATTTTGAGAGAACTGAGTTGGCCAAGCACTTAAGCGAGGTACTTACTCCAATATAATTTTTTGAGGAAGCTTGAGAACTACTTCAAGAACTTTAGGTGAAGCATTAGTTGATAAGTGTGCTTGCATCCCATAACAAGAACTTGGAAGTTTTTCACTTCTCTGCATTTCAAATTCCCCTCTCCATGAAATGTCAGAAATTTTTGCATGAGACATTTTATCAAGGCACAGAAGTGACTTCGAGGTTTATTTATTTATTTATTTTTTTTAAATCATAGCAATGAACTTTCAGAAAAGAGCAAAAGACCATACTGCGAGATGCAATGAATCTGGGGAACAGCAAAAACTTGAGAAGGAATGACTGTTGTAAATGAGGTAAAGTTTCTCAAATAAGGCCTTTCATTGGAAGGAAATGTGGTATTTGAATTATTCGTTTTTATTGAACATGCTACTTCTGTGGAATGCTCAATATGCCGGCTCACATCATCAAATTCATCTCGATATTTTAAGCCTTTTTGAGCAAGATGACTAAATGCGTTCAATGAATTGTTTGATTGTTCATGACCCTCAACTGCCTCAATATCATGGTATTTGGATCCTGATGAAAAAGTTTCACCATGCGATACAATTTCTTTTCCACTCAATGATGCAGAATCACCAGAATTAGCAACTGGGGAACTAACTTTAGATTGTAACACAGATGTATACTTCCCTTGAGTTGATTTCCATTTTGCACGGTTTAATTTCTTCAAATCCTCAACAAGAGAAAAATTGGAAGGTAGTGGTTTAACCTTTGCATCAGTAGCATTTGAGCTAAATGAAATAGATTTTCTCATCGTTCTGGAACATTCTATTCTCTTATCCTCAGCAGCAGTATTGCTGGAAATTTTTTTCTTTTGGACAACAATATCTTTTGAAAGTTGACCTTTCACTTTTGAGTCCATAATGTTGAACGATTTTGACTTAAAAGAGAACCTGTGAGGTCAAAATTTTTAAATTAAGTGAACTAAATCTCAAACAAACATTATAATGAACAAGTCAACACATGATTAACTTATCCCACTGCAACCAACTTTGTTATTTTCAGGAATATAATTTGAAGATTGGTTATCTGAAGAATTAACTTGATGGTCTGGCTTCATTTTCGACTTACCCCAGTTCTTAAATGAAGAGTCATCACGAAGTAGACCTCGTCTGAAGGTTCTTGATGCCCCAGATAATTTCACATTTGTTTCAAGAGTCCTTTTTGTCGCTGTTACAGCTTCTATATTGCTTGCAGGTTTCTTAGCAGAGAAGAGAGAAGAAGAATTTACTTTCTTTGTTTGGTTTTCCTTGACACCTGATTTTTCTACATTCAATTTTAAACCATCCTTACATCTTAAAGTGCTAGAATTTCCAGAGCTTTCCATACTTTTATGCATGAATGATGCTTTTGATGTTCTAGCTGCTTTTTGATCTTTATGTTGATCTCCTTTTTCAATTTTCTCCCCAAGCATGCACTCTTCGCACAACCAATTGCCTTCATGAACTTTATCCAGCACAACACACATGCAATAGCTGTTTGATAGAAACCAGAAAAACACAAAGGGTCAAATTTGTCACCTTCCCAAGGGCAGACAATGATGGAACACTCATGTAGGAAGTTTTCTTTTAAAATTTATTAAAAATATATGCGAGAGAGAGAGAGAGAGAGAGAGAGAGAGAGAGAGAGAGAGAGAGAGAGAGAGAACCTTTGCAAATACTACTATATATAGGAAATATTTTTCCACTTAAATCAAAGGTCTATCGTCCTACCTCAAATTTTACTCTTACTTACTAGTGCATTACTTGATTTTCATAACCTATGAAAAGGCTGTCTTAGATGACTTCCTCATTAGCTTCTACNCTTGGCTTCATCCAGAAGCAAGTAAAAATATAATATTTTAAAATTTTAATTTTATTCATGCAAATATGTGTAAAAGTTTTGAATATATATAATGGTGCAGTACCAGAAGTCATAATTTTGTTAATGATGGTTTTATCAAATTCTGTAAGTAACAAAGAATATCCAACTTTCACTATCAAATTTGGTGTGATACCAACATGTTGGATATGTCCAATAAGTTCACATGTATCAATTTAAGTCTACTATATATACACTAATTTTATTAGTGTCAGATCTTGGTGTGATAGCAAGTGCTCTCCTCCAACGTGATGTGTTGGTGAGTTCAGGAATCAACCTTTCCAAAATTTGTAGGTAAAGTTGCTTACCAATCAAATCTCCTAGACCAGAAAAAGTAATATATAGCCTTGTGTATTGGGAGCTTCATGTAACCTAATTTCATCTGGCCAGCATAGCAGTTGATAGCAGTGGTGGAAACAGTGATGACTGTATAACCTATTTAAAATTAGTTAAAGTATTCAAAATAGGAGGAAGAACAAAAGGCATGTTCATCAGTGGTTGGAAGGGTTATAACTGCGGAGAATGGACTGGAGGCTGTCGCTCTAGATGGAATTTAATGAGAAAAATGCTCATGGAAGATGGCTTGTTCTAGATCTATGGCCTCGGTGAAAGCATTGAAAGAGCTAAATAACCTAAATTTGATAAATGGACAAGTCTTTCGAATTTGTGAAGTGGTATGAAAATGATCTTAAATACATTGCTAACTTAAGCTATTCATTCCAAACAGCACCTAGAAATTTGTTTATTGAAACATAATACTAGACTGTAAAACCTCCATCAAACAGTAAAAAACAATCAATGAATTTTTAGGTGAGGTATAATTTGGGTACAATATCTTAGGTTTATTACATTAGGTTCCCCAATTATATTCCAACATATAATTGGATTATAATTATTATTTTTTTGGGAAGAGCTACATTGAATTTGATTGTCCTAGTAAAAAATAATACTGTTTGTGTTTTATTGGTCAATGCAATAAGGTTTTTGAATATAATTGGGGAACTTAATGTAGTGCACCTAAGTTAATGTACCATTGAGCCTAAGATACTAAGATACTGTACATAATTTTTGTCCTATCTGGTGATATAAAAAATACAATAGTAATAATTTATTTTATAATACCAAAAAGGAAATTAAAACCAATCATATTCTACAACTGCTTATATGATTAACTCCAATTAACTCAATATAACGTTATGGCCATGCTCATTATATCAGCCACACAAATTCACCTTTGCAAATTAACTCTATATAGGGAAATATTTTCTACTAAATCATTGGTAATAAGGTCTATCGTCCTACCTCAAATTTTACTCTTACTTACTAGTGCATTACTTGATTTTCATAACCTATGAAAAGGCTGTCTTAGATGACTTCCTCATTAGCTTCAAAAAAAAAAAAAAAAAAAGAAAAAAAAAAAAAAAGAAAAAGAAAAAAGATGACGTCCTCATTGCCAAGTCTAACTCCTAAAAAATGCATACCTTTGTGATTCTGCTTTCCATCTATTACCATCAATCATAAAGTGATCTAAATAAAAAAAATAAAAAAAGTGATATCAAAAAGAGCATAATGATAACAAAGTTAACATGTTGAACAATATATTTGTCAGTAGCTATAAATATCATAAAATTAATGCTTATATTACTAACCATACCTTATAATCCTTACCACCTTCAAAGAGCTATTGAAATATTAATGACATTAAAATTGGAAATTATTAACATTCAGATAAATTGCAGAGTATAAGATAGTATAGTAATTTTCCACGTTAGTGTTGCAATCTAAGCAATCTTATGCTAGTATGCAGTTTAAGGAAACTCTGGCAACAGAAAACAGCCTCTATATTTTCTTCATTATGCCGGCCTTCATTTTAAAGAAAGTTATGGAACAAAAGACACTGTTTATATCTCTTCATAGGTGATCAACTAAAGTTTGTGGCACAGTGCCAAAAAGGCGACCTTAGGAACCCACATGAAAGACACCAACCAATTAAGCAGCATTGCAAGTAGTACAGTTATATTCTACTCTCTCTCTCTCTCTCTGTGGTGTATTTTTTTGGGTTGGGGGGGGGGGTGGTAAGGTTGGGTGTTGACAATGTCTCGACACCACATCTAACTAAGAAAGCAACAGCAAAACTGAATAAAGATGCAATTTTCAGGTTCATGGAAACTTTTTTAATCGTTTGAGTTTTTAACAGCCAAATAGAAACTTAATAAACAATTCGAATTAGATTTCATGATATCTCAATTAGGTAGATAAGCAGTCCACTCAATGCCATAACAGTATATAGCTGTAAACTATACCAAGAAGGAAAAATTACGTACTTCATACTCTAATGTAATTGATTTATCGTTATAGCTAGCAAGCTGGGATTGCGAAGGATGCTTCCGTTTATGGGGTTCCTCAACCAACTCACTAGAATTCCCAACCTGGAACTTTTGATCTGAACATGATCCAGCTTCAATTACTGGGTTTCCACTATTCATTTCAATATCATATTTCACAGATCCGGCATGGATATTCACATCCTGCAATTGACCACCAATCCATTATCATGAAAAAATTGATTCGCCAACTAATGAAGAATCTAAAAGACACCTTCAGCGAGCTGGCACCGCCAAAGAAATCTCTTATGGAAGAAATTTCTGATTGATCTGATCTGCTTGAAAAATCCGCTACTGCCTGTGAAGATTCTCTGTTTGGCCTCCAAGGATGACAAAGTGATAAATTCTTCATGTCACTAGCACTAGTTTTTGTGTCGTCTGATCTATGATGCACGATATGTTATCCCCATTCCCTAAGGCCCTCAAATTCTTTCTGCTTCTGTAGATGATTTGAGTATGTTTGAGGATAAACTATTTGTGGTTTAGGAAAACCAGATTTGTGGTTTACAAGCATCTCAATGTTTTCTGAAACGTCCATAGACCTTAAACCAGCTTTACTTTCTATGTTTTTAGAGAATGAATCACGACTCGAACATGCTCTAAAAACGTTACTCATCTCACTGCTTGCGTGCTGTCCACCGTTGCATCCACAACTTGATGAAGGAGATAAGAGTTCAGCATCACTAATATAGCTCCCAAGCCCTGCCTTTTCCTTACAAGTGGTTTCATCTGAAAACTCATTGGCCTTTGTGTCCATTAGTGATGCCAATTGTTCAAGATGCATACAGGATGAGCATGGGGCAGCGGACACGTTGCATTTACTGCATCCTTCCCCCTTTTGAAATCTACTTTTTGGGTGGTTGCATGTCCTGGATTCTTCTCCCATTTGAAATGTACAGCTTGAGAAATGTCTATCAAATTGTTTTCCGTTGACGGATGATCCCTGATATGAATGCTACAGAAAATTAAAACCACAAAAGGAAAATCTGTGTATATATACAAAATTGTTTACTTACGGCCGATGCCCAGTGTTGTATTTATATGAGCAAGGGTTATCTGATATGAATGCATGGTGCAATATTTGGCAATTTTGGAGACATATATTAGGCAGGAGAACAATGTAGTATTTTAATAAAGAGAAAGGAAAGATACAGTATAATTAAAGAAAACATCTGAAAATTAAATAAATTAATAGACTATATAAGGTATATCTTAACCAATTATTATTAATTAATCAGGTCATCTACACAGGAAAATATCTTTGCAAGCTTAATTATGTAATGTTATTTCCTTAAACAGGTTCAAAGTGATGAACTCAATTACTCAACAGAAGAAGTGTACTAATGGACTCACTCCACCGAATTCATCTCTCTTATCATGCGTGGTGAAGGGGGTTTGGTGGCTTTAATGGCCAGTGATGGTCAGTAATAGTTGACGGGTGAAGCTTCAGGTGGGTTTGGAGCAGCCATTGGCAGCATGATAAGGCTCGGTTGGGTGGTAAATTTAGGTGACTAACGGTATCATGGACTCCTTGGTGTAGGTTGACAGGCGGAGTTTGACAAGGGCGGGGTTGGCATGAGGAATTATACCCAATTTGTGTGTTGGGGCAAGATCAAGGCACCCATGCCCCGGCCCCCTCTTGCCCCATTTCCATCCTTATAAGTGGACAGTCTAAAAAAACTACTGAAAATATGCAAAAATTAGGCTTAATTCCCTTGATTTCAAGTTATCCTTTCCCAAACTAATGCCTCTGACTCTGTTATAAATCTTTGACAAAATTGATATCACATTGATTAAAAGTATACTAGGATGATGCATATGAGGTGGGAGAGGGAAATCGTAATTGGTTTTGGTATGATCCTTGGAGTGGACACCTTCCTCTAAGGGAAATTTACCCTGATCTATATGCTTGTTTTGTTTCTAAAGAAGCTATGGTATGTGTTGGTTTCTTCTCAAGATGGGAGAGTAGGAGCTGGAATTTACGAGCTTTTTAGAATTGGGAGTTGGAGGATGTGTATTCTTTCTTTAAGTTTCTTTATTCCAAATTGCCCAGTGGGGAGGGAGATGATAGATTGAGTTGGCGGCTGAGCTTTTGATGTACATTCCTGTTATAACTCTATTTCTAGTTTCCTCACTATTTGTTTCCCATGGAAGAGCATCTGTTGTGTAAAGACCCATAACAAGGTGTTGTTTTTTTTTCATAGGTAGCAGCTTAGGGTTAGATTCTTACCATTAATAACTTTGTTAAGTGCATACTCCCCCTAGTTAATTGGTGCTGCATATGTCGATGTTATAAGGAAACTATGGTTCATCTTTCACTTCACTATGAGCTTCCTCATGCACTGTGTAGTGAAGTTTTCTTGATCTTTGAGATTCAATGGGTGATGCCGGAGAAGGTAGCATCACTTTTGTTTGGGTGGAGGCACTGGTGGTGGAAACATTCTTTAGATATTTGGAATTTGGTACTAGTGTGTTTGATGTGGATAGTTTGGGGGCAACATAATAGCTGCACTTTTGAAGATGTTATGACACCATAGATAAGTTGATTTGATTGGTCTCAAGTTTGGGGTTTTACGCAATGTACTTCTATTTTTAATTTCCAACGCTTTGTTAGAATTTCTATTTGATTAGCTTGTAATTGTTTCAAGCACTCTGTGCTTATCATCGTCTTTATCAATAATATTTTTACTTATCATAAAAAGAAAAGGTCTACTGGTATGTCCAAAAAAACATTCACCTAGATATATTATTATTGCAACAGAAATATCTTTAAAAGTGTAATAAATAACACCACAAGAATACCATAAAAAAACTTCATAATAAATAACTACACTAAAATAATAGTTCATCATGTTTAAGCAAACAATACAATCCATTTCACCCAAAGGCCCTCCCTCCTATATGAAATCCTCTTTCAAAACTGGTGTGATCTAAAAAGTAAGTCAAATGTCAATGTTCATTATTGATTGTGTCTCAATACCAATGCTATTAGCTTTTATTTTTATTTTTTAAAAAGGTACCAATGCTATTAGAGCAGTTCTAGAAATGCAACATTTTCCATAATTTTTATTTTTATTTTTTTTATTTGCAATTGTTAACATGACTGGTTGTGATTGGAACATCACTTTCACATGGCTCCACCACTAACACCACTTTTATTATGCAACAATCACAACAAACCATATCAATAATTATGAAAAAAAAGCTATTAATAATATTGTGTCCCTATACTTATTGATATTATTAGTATAATAGTAAAGTGACTACTGCAGATGCCTAAAATTTACGACGACACTTAATTAGTTCTTTTGATTTAGAAAGTTTTGTCAATAAACCTTTCAAATAGATAATAGAAAGTAATCAAAAGAAACTTGGTTGTTATTTCTTGTGTTTGGTTACCATTACCTATAAATTGTAAAAAATAAATAAAAATGTTTGTACAAACTATTCATTTAGAATTGATATGCCATTGAATTACTTCAAGGAATATCAAACACGTAAACAGTACAACATTATGATGACACATTGATGTTTTCATATCTTTTGCTTGATATCCCAACAAGCAAAGAACAACTAAATGAATTGATCAACACGCATTATTGAACTAGACTATAAACATTCATATCATCCCACAAAATCATCATAGAACTATAAATTAATCTCAATCACAATCTCAAAACCACTCAAATCAACTGGAAACTATAAAAATACAATTTTTGCACTCACCAAAAAAAAAAAAAAAAAGGTAAAGTAAAGTAAAGAGAATACATTTTCCCTTAATATGAAAGAAACCTATAAAACCCAACAAAAATAACAAACCAAAAACATAAAACCTACATCAAATGGTCACAATTCATTAAAATCACAGACTTGGAATCCAAAACCATGACCAATTGAGTCCAAACAAGAACCAGACACAAAATAAACCACAGAAACAATAAGAATTCAGAAAGAAACACAGAGAGAAGCAGAAAAAGTACATGCCTTTTTTGGTTCCTCAAACTCCTCCTTAGTACCACCATACAACTCTTTCATAGTCCTAAACTTGACTTTCCTCATACCTACCAACAACAATTCATCAATATGACCACCAATACTTATGTGTTATGTACACACACACACACACTGTAAGAACAATAACCTACTATTTATAGACTTCCTCAAAATCCAATAGCACACACAAAATTATGAGTCCTGAAATGAAAGATGTGTGTGTATGTTGTTCTTGCCATATATACCATATTGCTTAAGAATGGCAAGCATTTTTTTTTATTATATATATATATATATATATTTTTTTTTTTTTCTTTATTGGGTTGCTTTCTTTTGAGGGGTTGGTTTTTTCTTTTTAGTTATAATTTGTGTGTGTTATATGATCTAGTGCTTTGCATGTAAGGAAAATAGCAAATAAAAAAGCACCATGTAATAGACCTGTACGGACAATTGAAATATTTGCAAGATGGCAGAAAATGAATAAAGGAGCATAGTACTAGGAAATCATCAAAGCAGTTTGCAAGATATTAGAGATTAGCTAGAATATGACACGTTTATGATGTGTGTAAGCTAATGCTATGTAGCTGCTATAATTGATTCACAAACTATAAAGACTTGGCGTGTGTGTGATGTGTCGTGGACTGTTTTATCTTTGTATACATGGCAAGCAAGGACGGTGGTAGTACACATATGGAATGTTTCATAAGTTTCTTCTTCTTTTTGTTCTTTTTTCTTTTTTAAATTTTGCATCTACAATATTTTCACAACACTTGCATAATAAATCCTAGATGTAAATTGTTACTAGTTTTAATTTGAACCAAACTGAAACTATTTTTAAAAATGTTCTATCCACAACATTTTCACACTAAATTCTAAATGATAGATTATTATTGGCTTGTGGATAAAAAAATAATTTTAATTTTGAATTCAAACTATAAACTTGTAAGCAATAACAACTTACTACCTAAGATTTGTTATGAAAGTATTATAAAAATGTTGTGGATATAACACTTCTCTCTTTTTTTTTTTTTTTTTTTGCCCCACTAGTAACAATCTGATACTATAGATTTGTTATGAAAATATTATAGACATATATTTTCTCTTTTATATATAATGCTATGGAAAAAATATTTGCACAAGTTGTATTGTAACTTATGTCAGTCTCTCATAGATAAAAAAGAAAATTAAATAAAATAATAAAATATTAGACTTTGGAACCCGCCATGACTAAAAACAATGGTATTGTAAAAAATGATATAACATTTTGTTGTATCTTTAGACTTCCTCTATATTTACAATATTTGCATAATAAAGTATTGGTGATTTTTTTTAGAGAAAGAAAAAGGAGACTCATGTGTGCAGTCATTATCCCACACCCCAAGGTACTGTTGGGTAAGCTCAAGGGTACCACCAGCCCGAAAGTGGAGCTCATAGACCCCGACCCCACACAAGCCCCATTGGTTTTTAACCCACACATTGAAATTGTGTAACCCATAAAAAAAACTTCACACAGCAGCCACTTACCACTTTGGCACACAAGCTGGTGGTAAGTTGTTTGTAGATAAAAAAAAGTGGCCCAAACAAGGATCAATAACAACTTATCATCTAAGTTTTATTATTTTAAAATTATTATGAAACTACAGTGACTTGAGCACTACTCTTTGTTGTGTTATCACTCTCATGAAATATTGTTATGGAAGTGTGTGTCACAAACCTCCAATTTTTTTTTTTTTTTGGGAAATGCTAACAAGTGCCATTAGGACAATGGTTAACAATCTATTTTAGGAAATTTTTGACACCACTTTTATGGGAAATGAAAAAAACTATCATAACATTAATTGTTTTTTTTTTTTTTTTTTTTCCCTTTTCCCATAAAAACTTTTTTAGTGAAAACACCATTTTGGTCCCTATATTTTAGGGTTATGGTCAATTTAGTCCTTACATTTTGACAACAGCCAATTTGGTCTCTGTTATTTTCAACTTCCAGTTAATTTGGTCCTTACCGTTAATTCACCAATGAAAAATGCATATGTGGCCAACCATTTATATTGTTGGCATGATTAATTTTAAAATATTAAATGAGATGCTAACATGTCAAAATTTAAGTGGCAACATCAGTGCTTAGATGTAAAAAAAAAAAAAAAAAAAAAAAAAAAAAAAAAAAACA